>NC_031795.1:113973-131540 GCF_001522545.3 Parus major | reverse complement strand
CGGCGGGGGCTGCTGAAGCGGAAGCCGAACTTCACGCTGCAGGAGCTTGAGGTGCTGATGAGCGAAGTGCTCCGGTACGAGCCGCTGCTGTTCGGCGCCGCCGCCGGTACCGTCAACGCGTACGAGAAGCAGAAGATCTGGTGGCGGATCACGCACAAAGTGAACGCCGCCGGCCGCCACCAGCGCGACATCGGCGAGGTGAAGAACCGCTGGCGGGGGCTCCGCCGCCGCGCCGGGGACAAGATCAGCCGGCACCGGCTGGAGCGGCAGGGCCCGGCCGGCAGGGCCGCCGCCAGGAACGGGAGCACCGGGAATAACGGGAGCAGCGGGAACGGCGCGGCCGAGCCCGACCCAGGGCCCGCCCCCGTCCCCGCCTGGGGTCCCCGCGGCGCCGCCGGAGCCGATCCTGCAATGCGCAGCGTCCAGGGCTCGGCACAGCACGGTGAGCCTGGGGGAGAACCGGGACACGGGCATGGGAGCGGGACCGGGACTAGGACACGGGAGAACGGGGCAGGGTCACGGGAGTGCTGGGGGACCGGCGCACAGACACGGGCGCTGGGACTGGGACAGGTGTATGGTGGGACAGGGACGTGAAGAAGCAGGATACGGACATGGGAGACAGGGGCAGGGACTTGCTGGAGGACCGGGATGGGACTTGGGGGACCAAAAAGGGGCCACGGATGAGGTGGAATGGGACATGGAGAAATGGGTATAGGAAGTGGAGATAAGCGACAGGTACATGGGGACACTGGGACCAGGACAGATACATGGAGGAAAAGGGTGAAGAGAGACAAGCGCCAGGACCAGGATGTGCAGGACCAGGACATGGACATGGGAAACCAAAACACAGACACAGGGCCACCGGGATTGGGAGAGGGTGGGAGGAATGGGGACACAGGAGACCAGGACCAGGATGTGAGGGGATCAGGATACAGGAGACCAGAATAGTGATGTGAGGATACTGTGACCAGGATGTAGGGGTCCAGGACACAGACATGGGGCACTGGGAGTGGGATGCAAGAGAACTGAGACTGAAACAGATCGCTGGGACCAGGACAGGTGCATGCGGGGACTGGGGCAGGAACAGTGGGACAGGGACACAGAGGGAACATAAAGTCAGGGCAAAGGGATAGGAACATGTAGTATTGGGACAGGGACACAGGTGACAGGGATGTGGGAGCATCAGGACAGGGACACAGGAGACGGGGATAATAACAGGGGCACCTGGACCAGGCCATAAGGGTACCAGGATCAGGACAAGGATATGGGTGACTGGAATTAAGACAGGGACCAAAGGACAAAGGACAAAAGGGGGATACTGGGACCTGGATAGGGATAAGAAGGGGCTGGGAACAGGGCAAAGACATGGTGGGATTGCGACTGTGACATGGGGCAGGACCAGGACACAGATAAGGAACATGCCAGTACTGGGACCAGAACAGGGCCGTGGGGGTTCGTGCAGTGAGAAGTGGGACATAAACAGGGACATAGAGACACTGCATTCAGGACAGAGATATGTGTGGATTAGGACAAGGGCATGGGGGTACCAGGACCATGCAGGCACATGGAGCCACCACATTAAGGAAAGGGGTATGGGAGTACTGGGAACAGGGGAGGGACAAGGGACACGGGATGGGGTCAAACCATCATGAGGGACACGGGACTGTGGAGATATGTATAGCTGGAACCAGGACTGGGTGCAGGAGAGGGGATGTGGGAGCACAGGGATGGAGACGAGAGTCTGTCACTTGGTCCTTGGGGCACTGGGGACACGGGAGATTCCTGCAGATGCCCTGTGCTCCCCGTGCCTCCCACAGGTGCCAAGGAGGAGCCGGTGAAGGAGGAGCCTGTAGAGGTGAAGACTGAGCCCTTCCACAGCCCCGCTGCTGACGGCATTCCCGGCCGCGGCTCAGACTGCCGGCTGCCCCGCACCGGCATCTGCCCGCCCAGCGAGCTGTGCGAGGGCTGGAGCCGGAACCCCCCTCGCCCCGCGCCCTCCGAACTCTCCCTCGGCGATCTGAGCGGGCAGCAGGAACCGCTGGGCTCCGACTTCCCGAGTCTGCTGTTGGAGCAGGAGGCCGAACAGCTCAGTCACTGCGCGGGGGAGGCGGGGCCCCCCGGGCCGGCGGGGCTGGACGGGACCCCCGAGTGCCCCCAGCCCAGCCTCGTGCAGTCTCATGAGCGGCTGGTGCAGGAGATGCAGGCGTTCCGCCGGGAGTACGCCGAGAGCTGTCGGGAGACCACGGCAGTGCTGCGCACCATCGCCCAGGCACTGGGTATGCTCAGTCGCAGCCTGGCCGAGATCCGTGACCTCTACCTCCGGGAGCGGGGGGTCCCCAAATCCTGAGCCCCCCACGCAGCTGGCTGTGTACGCACCCCCCCTACCCCTCCCCCCAGAACCCACCTCGCTGCTTTTATTATTATTTTTATTTCTTTTCCTGTCCACCCCACTTCAATAAAACTCAGAGCTGTACCCCCACGGCTCCCCCCACCCCGGGCGTCTCAGAGGGTTTTGGGGGCGATGGGATGCAGGGGCCTGGGAGATGGGACAGGGGTTTGTCCTTCCAGGCAGCTCTGCCTGGCTTTTCTCCTGGACAGATCGACTCTGGTCCCAGATTTAGACAATGATCCTGGGGGGGGGGATGAATCCCACCAGGAACAACCATCGGA
This sequence comes from Parus major, assembly GCF_001522545.3. NCBI lineage: Eukaryota > Metazoa > Chordata > Aves > Passeriformes > Paridae > Parus > Parus major. The sequence goes on along the minus strand of NC_031795.1, from coordinate 128,870 downwards.
GTGACACACCACCCACCCACCCTTCCCTTATTCCTGTCCAGGGGAGGGGACGTGGACAGAGGAATTGTTCAAGTGCTCACAGTCCCAATCCTGGTGCTGAATTTGCTGTTTTCTCACCCGAAAGATTGCAGGGGTGATTTGACGCCCCCGTTTTGAGTGAAGGGGGCTGGGTGGGCAGCAGCACTCCAGGCTGGCTCATCCAAATGGCTGATACGGTGGGAATTACCCGTCCCGACACAATTTAGGGATGGAGAAGCCTCGGGAGCAGAAGGGAGAGGGCAGGATTCATGTTCCCCCGTGTTACAGTTCGCGGGAAGGGGGTTGGGGCCGTTCTTTCCCTGTTGGAGTCACCGAGACGACACCAGGCTGTGGGCAGAAGACGTGGTTTAATGCCAGTCCCGGGGGAAGAAGAGCAGGGCGTGAATCCGGGGGTGGGCGTGCAGGGAGACAGCCGTGCACGGCCCTCGGGGGACCCCCCCGGACCCCCCCGGCGGGTGCTCGGGGCCGCTGGCACCCAGAGCCGGGGGAGAAGGCACCCACAAAGGACCCAGTGTGCGGCACAAGGGCCGCCCTGTTCTGTTGGCACCGGATCACCCCAGGATGGCCGGGAAGAGCCCGATCCAGCGCCAGCTGGGGCAGTCCCCCAGCGCCAGCGGGGGTCCCAGGGGTCCCCAGCCTGGCCCCGCTGGCCGGCGGCGGGTGCGGGGGTCCCCGCGGGGGTTTATGCTCCGGGGTAGCTGGGCTGTGCCGGAACGTAGGGTGGTGGTGCTGCGGGGGGAGCAGAGGGGGTGTTACCAGGCCACCGGGCCCCCTGGGGAATAGGAAGGGTCCCCGTTCCCCCCCAAGGTGCTCACCTGTGGGGTTGTAGACAGGGGGGCCGGAGGGGTACATGGGGTACGGGGCGGCAGAGCCGGGTGTAGGGTACATGGGGGTGAAACCAGGCTGGGGAGGCATAGGGCTGGCTTTGGGGTCCATGGGGAAGGGAGCTGGGGGAGCTGCGGGGGGGTAGCTGGACAGGGGGATTTCCGGGCCTGCAGAAGAGATTGGGGAGGTCTGCAGCACCCCGGCACAGGGACAGGAATGGTGCCCAAGGGTGGCAGCGGCCCTCGGGGTGGTGGGTGCCGGGGTGTTATCCACAGCCCCCACCCTAGTGCCCAATTTTCCCCCAGCACCCCTTCAGGTCCCACCACCCCACCCCCGCCAACCCCTCCACCCTGTACCCCAGGACCTCTCCTGCTCCCCCCATCCCTGTACCCTACCCTGCCTCCTACACCTCCATCCCTGCAGTCCACACCCTCACCCTCCCGATGCCCCCCTGCATTCCAGCAGCCCCCCTTTCTCCTTCCCTCCCCTACCATCCCCCACACCCTACACCTATAGGACTCCTCTGCTCCCTCTCATCCCATCAGCTTCCTCCTTGCACCCCAAAACCCCTGCACATCTCCAGCCCCCCCCAGACCCCTTCACCCTGTACCTACAGGATGCTGTAAACCCCCATCCCTGAAACTTCCCCCTTTCCACCCCGAGTCCTCTCTGCTTTCCTTGAGGCCCCCTCAAAATCCCATCATCTTGTACCTCAAGAACCCTCCTGCAGCCACTCCTCTCCACCCTGCATTCCTCCAGGCCTCCCTGCCTCGCCTCTTCCCAAACCCCTCCACTCTGTCCCTACAGGACCCTCCTGCACCCCCCATCCCTATAGCCCACCCACACACCCCAACTCCCACAGGCCTCTGTCCAGGCTCTCCCAATCCCCCACCCTGTACCTACAGCTCCATCATGCACTGAACCTCCTCCTGCACCCCCCATCCGTGTGTCCCCCATTCCTGCACCCTCCCATTCCCCCAGCTCCTCTTAACCCTGCACCTCCTTACCTGCAGGATCCTCTTGATCCCCTCCTCCTGCACACCCCCATCCCTGCATCCCCCATCCCTACAGCCCCCCACCAGACCCCCATCCCCCCTGAATTCCTCAAGGCCCCTCTACCCTGCTCCAACCCTTTTTCCTACAGGACCCTCCTGAACCCCCCTCCTCCTCCTGCACCCTCATCCCTGCCCCCCCAGCCCCACACCTTGTAGGGGGGTGCGGGAGTGCTGCCGGCGCTGGTACAAGTAGCAGCAGGAGCACATGAAGCAGCAGACGATGGTGGTGACGATGGCGATGAAAAGCACCACGGCTGAGGCGATGCCCGCGATGGTCTTGGGGCTGTGGGGAGCAGGGCTTGGGGGGCATCCGTGGCACATACCCCCAGCCAGCAGCCACTGATACTGCCCAATACCCAGTGCCACTTCCCAGTACCCAGTGCCACTGCCCAGTGCCCAGAACCAATGCCCAGTGACGCTGTCCAGCACTGCTGTCAGCACCCAGTACCGGTGACCACTGCCCAATATATATAATAGCAGTAACCAGTGCCCAGCACTGCCCAGTGCAAGTTTTCAGTGCCAGTGTCCAGCACCCAGTACCAGTGACCAATCCACAGCATCCATCCCCACTGTGCAGTGCTCAGTATCAGTGCACAGCATCCAGTGTCCAGTCCCAGTATCCAGCACCCAGAACCCAATACCAGCACCCAGTACCAATACCAAGAGCCCAGCACCCAGTACAAAGTGCACAGCACCCAACAGCAATGCCCAGCACCCACTCCAAAGCTCCAATGCCCAGTACCAGTGCCCAGAGCCTAACAGCCCAGTACCAGTATCCAACACCCAGCACCACTGCCCGGTGCCCAGTACCCAGCACTCAATGCCCAGCACCCATTTTTAGTGTCCAGCACCCAGAGTCAACAGCTTGGCAACCCTGTAGCACTGCCCAGGACCACTTCCCAGTGCTCAGAACCAGTGCACAGCACCTGCATTCAGCATCCAGTAACAGTGCCTGGTGCCCAACACCCAGTTCCCCTGCCAAGTACCAGTGCAGAGCACCCAGCATCCAGCACCCAGTGCCACTGCTCAGTACCAATGTCCCACCCCCAGTACCACAGCCCAGCACCCAATACCAGTGCCCAGCATCACTGCCCAGTGCATAGCACACAATGACCAGCACCCAGTACAGCTGCCCATCACCAGCACCCAGTACTAGTGCCCAGCACCCGGTCCCAGCACCCAGCCTGCCCAGGGGAACCCCAGCCCCAACAGCCCTGGCTGTGGCACCTGAAGGCAAGACAGTGGCGCTGCTGGCGCTCGGTGAGCAGGCGCAGAGGGTCTCGGCAGCAGTACCGCTGGTGGCACGTGCCGCAGCAGAAGGTGAAGAACTCACAGTCGAAGCCGGGGTGCCATGACCCGTTTCTGTCCACGTACCACAGGCAGTCTTCACCCCCGGCCACTGTGGACAGCCACCCATCACCGGGGCCTTGGAGCACCTGGCCATCACCACCCTTGGGGGCATCAGCAGCACCCCATGCCCTTCATCCCCCACATGAGCACAGCCTGTAGCCCAGTGTGTCCTATTCGCTTGTACCCCAGTCCATCCTGTTCCATGGACCCCCAAAGTATGCCCCTATACACCCCCAAATACTCTGCTCCTTCCTGTCCCCCTGTCCCTCATACCCAGCCCCAAATGCCCCATACCCTGTTCCATCCTGCCCCATATACCTTAAATCCCTGCTCAATCCTGCCCCTGTGTACCCCCATATCCTGCTCCATCCCGTCCTACTTCCTTCTAAGCCCTGCCCCTATGGACCCCGACACCACTCTCCATCCCACCCAGCTTTCCGACCCCTCCAGATTCTTCCAGCTCCCCCCGCCTTCCGCGTGTTGCAGTAACACTTCCTGCTCTATTTCTGGCCGAAGCCACCTGTTTTCCCAGAAATAGCCGCGGGCCGAGGCCCGGGGGCGGCCGGAGGCGCCGGGGCAGCGGGCGGGGAGCCGCGGAAATGGGCTTTGCGGCAGTCTCACATGGCATTATTCACACATCCCAAAACGGCACCACAGCAGCTCAGGGACAAGCGGGGAAGCTGAGGAACAGGGTTCGGGCATGGGAAGCCCCCAGATGAGCCGGGGTTGGGCATCCCGGCTCGGTTAGCCATCGGCTCTATGCCTGCTCTTCCCGGGGGTCAGCGGCTACCGGGGACATCCCGAAAGCGGAAAATGGGAGGCGGGTTTGGGAGACGTGGACACAGTGCCCAGGGGGACGCTTTGTTGCAAGCAACCCCCCCCGGTCAAAGGGACCGTGTGTGGCACGACTCACAGTCACGGCTCGTGGCACCACGTCCCACCCGGTGGAATCCCCGTGTCAACGGATGGTGGCACCGTGTCCAGTCGCAGGGTGGCACCGGACCCCCCGGCCCTCCCCGGTCCCCGTATGTCTCTTACCCATCGAGGCGGCCACGGCCACTAGCAGGGTCCCAGCCAGGGGCCAGCCGCTCCCAGGGCCGCCGGGCCCCATCCCTGGGCCGGGCCCGGTGTCCCCGCTCAGCGCTGCCCGGGACAGGGGCGGCGGCTGCGCGGCGGCACCGGGACCGGGGCCGCTCCCGTGGCCGCTCCCGTGGCCGTCCGGTCCTGGTGCCGCGGGGCTGCTCCCTCTGCCGGTGTCTCCCGGTGCCGGTGCGGAGCCGGCGCAGGCCCGCAGTGACGCCGCAGCCCGGCGGAGCTCGGTTCCTGCCCGGTGTGCCCCCCTCTCCCGCCCCCACCCCGACGCCGCCTCCCGCCGCAGCCACCGGCCCCCGCCCGCCCCCACCGGGAGGAGCGGCGCCGCCGGCCCCGGGCACTGGCAGGGCCGGGAGAGGATGCGGGGGCCGGAGTAGCTTCTCTGGCACTGCATGCCACCACTGTACCCACCCGGCAACCCGTATTTCCCCTCTTCCTGCACCCCATCCTTCCCATTATCCTTGCACCACTCCCCGCACCCCATCCCCCACATCCAACCCCTTCCCTACCCCCTGCTCCCCATCATTTCCCCTCCCAGCACCCCTTCTCCCACTTCATCCCACCTCTGCACTCCTCATTTGCCTGCCTTGTACCCCATCCCTTCCCTGCACCCCACCACTTTGGTTCACAGCACCCTTTCTCCAGCCCCATCCCTTCCCTGAACATCTTATTTCCCTCCCCCTGCACCCCATCCTTTCACCCATCCCTGCACCCCTGCCCTGCACCCTTCATTCCCACCCTCCTGCACCCCTCACCTCCATTCCATCTTTCCCTTCTACTCCTTGCCCCTTTCCCAGCTTGGGTCACTGGGTACCAGGGGTGCACAGCTGGATCTGGGACACCCTCTTGGCACTGTGATCACCCCATTACTGCCCTGAGCACAGCTAGACCCCAAATCCTCCAAGTCACATCCTGGCAATGCCAACTGGACCCAGGGATATGAGAGCTCAGAGAGGACATGCAAGTGACACATCCCGAGAGTGACATATCCCAAAAAACACCTTTATTAAAGACCAGAGCCTTAAATTCAGGGTCGTGGTGACATCAAGGTCACCATAAGCACTCGGGGTCACAGTGTCCCTATCAGCATTGCAGTGCCACTGAGGGAACACGAAGTGGGGGCCAGCCCCTGCCATCCCACCGTGGCTCCCTCCTGTGCCCCCACGCCGGGCTGGGGAAGCATGAGACGTCCCTGCCGTCCCTGGGCCAGCCAGGATGTGCCCCCCCGCGCCGGGGTGGGGGTGTGGCACTCACACTTGTGTGACAATCTCGCCGTTCTCAGGCATATAGACCTGCACAGGCAGGCTGGGTACTGAGCGTCGCAGCACCTGCACCGGGGGACCCTGGTGGGACAAAGACCCTGTGGGTGTTGGCACCCTACCTTGTTTGGGAGCAGCGCTGGGGGCACATCCCAGCACCGGGGTTGGGCTGGGGGAGTTGTGCAGGCATGGCCAGATCCCCACTCGCCCCGCGTGTCCCAGCTGTGCTATGGATCCATTTGTCCCAGTGAGACTCCCAGGTGGAGAGGGAGAGCTGGCCACTGAAATGTCTGCAGGGATCCTTCCCCACTCAAGGGCACCCCAGTGCTGCAGCAGGGACTCACATTAGTCCTGCTTGTGGGAACCTGGGTGTGGCAGGAGGGACCCACATGGATCCTGCCCAAGGGACCCCCTTGAAATCCTGGTCCTTCCCATGGGACTCTTGTGGGACCCGTCTTGCCCCAGTAACCCCCTTAAGGTTCTGGTCTTTCCTGTGGGACCCCAGTTCTGCCACAGGAACCCCTGCAGGATCCTGTTCTTGCCCTCAGGATGTTCAAGATAAAGTAGGGACCTACATGGAACCCCAGTCCTGCTCCGGAGACCCCCTTAAGGTCCTGGCCTTATCCCAGAGACTGACATGGGACCCCAGTCCCTGGGACCCATGTAGGACTGCAAACCTGTCCATGGGACCCTCAGCAGGTCCTCATCCTGGCCCAAAGGACCTTAAAGACCTCACTTCTGTTCCCAAGAACAGAAGACCCTGGTCCTGGCTGTTGGACCTCCTCAGGAACCCAGTCCTGCCCCAGGAACCCCTCTGGGACCTGAATTCGTCCCGTGATTCCCTCAGGATCCTGATCTTCCCACGGGGAACCCACTCAGGACCCTGATCCTGCCCCAGGGACTATCAGGGACTCTCCAGACTCAACCTATGGGACCTTGGACCTGCTCAGAGGACCCTCAGAGGGTCCTGATCCTTCCCCAAAGAATCTTAAAGGACCTTGATCCTCTCCTCAGAACCCTCCTGAGACCACGGTCCTGCCCCAGGGTCCCTTCTGGGATCCCAGTCCTGTCCCAATAACTCTTATAGGACCCCATGGACCCCCTCAGGACTTCACTCCTGCTCTAGAAATCCTCATGGGATCCCACCAGAGCCACACGTCCCTAGGCTACCTCAGGGTGACAACTCATGTCACCTGCAGGACAGCGCTCAGGGGGTCCCCCTTCTCCCACATGACCACTCCCAGCCAGACCCTGTGTCCTACCTGAACCAGCGACAGGACTCCATGAGCAATGGGCATGTCCCTGGTGGTCCCACCATGGGCTCTCTGGAAAGTCCCTTGCCGGTCGAGGGAGTGGGGCCGGGAGCCCCTCAGCTGGGCACGTTGGTGCCATGACTTCAGTTCCTCAGTGACAGCAGCCTTGGAGAGCCCCCGGGCTCCCGTGGGCACGTAGTCTTTGAGCGAGGGTGTGCGCACAATGCGGCTACGTGAGGGCACCAGACGCTGGTACCGCAGCGGGGCCAGATCCTGCTCATACAGGAAAGTCAGGGGGCCAGCAGGCGGCAGGAGCTGGAGGGCACCCCGTGGGTAATAACCAGGCTTGGCAAGGGGCAGCGGAACCGCAAAGGACACGTCAGGGCTGCTGCTGCCCGGGGAGGTGGCATGGGAGATGCTGGAGAGGTCAGAGATGCTGTCATCAGAGCCAGAGCGGCACACGGGGCTGGGGGTCAGCACGCAGGAGGTGGGCACAGTGACCGTGTAGTACGTGGGGCGCCGGCGGGATGCAGCACTGCGGCCCCGTGGCTCAGCTGGCTGGCAGCATGGCTCCACCCTGCAGGCAAGACACTGTGGCTGCAGGAGGACCCTCCCCCTCACCCCAAAGCCAGGGCAAGCCCTGGGAAAGGTGCACCCATAGGTGCGGGGCACAACCACCCCGTGGAGAGACATCTAGCCTCCTCCCATGGGATTAGCTCCAGCTTCCCTGTGGGGCAGTCTCCAGCCTCTTCCCATGGGATTAGTTCATCCTCCCCATGGGGCTGACCTCCATCATTTTCATAGGGTTACTTCCATCCCCTCCATGGGATTATCTCCAACCTCCTCCCAATCATTTCTATTCATCCTCCCCACAGGGTTTTCCCTTACATCCCCATAGGATTATCTCTATCCTCCCAGTGACTGAGTTCCATCATCTCCATGGGGTTAGCTCCATCTCCTCCCCATGGGATTATGTCTGTCCTCCCCATAAGATTTTCTCCATCCTCTGCATAGAGTTAGGTCCACACTTTCCTTGGTGTTCTCTCTATTATCTTCTCCATGGGACTATCTCCATCCTCCTCCCCAGGGGTTTAGCTCCATCTTACTGACAGTGGGACTATCTCCATACTTCCTATGGGATTATTTCCAACATCCTCCATATGAGCTGAGCTCCATCATCTTCACAGGGTTATTCCCATCCTCCTTCCCATGGATGGAGCTCCATCATCCACACAGAATTATCTCCATCCTCCCTTGCAGAAGCCCTTGTCTATCCTCCCCGTGCTCAGGACATACCTCAGAGACTGGGTCTGTCCCTGCCGTCCCAATGGCTCTGGGGTGCTGGGAGCACTGGATCCTGCCTGCTGGCACAGCACCAGGGTCCGGATGGGGACAAACTGGTAGGGAGGGCCTCCTGTCCTGGACACTGAGGATCCTGCGGAATCAGGGCTGCTGGGGGCCAAGGAGCTGGCAGGGGCAGCCATCAGGGACCCAAGACGGGATTGGGAGCGCTGGGTTTCCCCATCCTCAGGGCTGATACTGGGATTTTTGGCCCTCTCGTAGGGTCTGTCCAGGCTGGCCTCCTGCCAGGGATTGGGGGGGGGCATCAGAAGCCCCAGCTCCTTCTCCTCCTCCTCTGTGGGGTCCTTGGGAGATGGGGACCTCTGTGGGGCGGCAGGTTCTGATGGCTCTCTGTCCTCTGCAGGAGAGATGGAGGGTTGGGATGGAGGGGACACAAAGAGAGGGTTGGGATTGAGGGAGCAGCTGGATGGTTGGCATGGAGGGGAGATGTGGGGGGCTGGGATGGAGAGGACACAGGAAGGGGAGGAATAGAGGAGCCACAGGAAGGGTTGAGATGGAGGGAACATACCAGGGGTCCCCCCTGGTCCCCACAGGCCCCTCACCCTCCTCCAGCAGGCCGGTGTCAGACACGGTGCTCTCGTCAGAGGCACTGAGCTGTGTGGGGCAGGGCCCTGTGAGAACAGAGCCGCGGCCGCTTCCGGGTGCCAAAGCGCTCCCACGGCCCCGCCACCACCCAGCACGTCCCCGCGGGCCTCTGCTCCCCTCTCCCACGCCACCTGCCCCAACACGCTCTGGGATGGCAGCGGTACCGGCCGGGCCGGCTCTACCGAGCCACGTGCAATTCCCAGCCTGCCCTGGATGGGCAGGTTGGAGGCACCAACAGGGAAGGAGATGCCGCCACCACGGCCCTGGTCCTTGGAGGGGACAGGGATGGAGAGAATGGGGACCCCTTTGGATGGCCACCACAGGGATGGGGACATGGCAGCTGGGCCACATCCTGCCCCTCTTTGGGTGCAGGCACTGAGGATGGGTGATTTGGGATAGTTATGGGGTGCAAGTGGCAAGGGTGAAGCATTGGGGTACATTCAAGGGGGTGCAATCTATAGAGGTGAAGCCCTGGGGTGGATTCAGTGGGGTGCCACTGGGGATGGTTTATCAGGGTGCATGCACTATGGATGGAGTTTTGAGGTGCATTCAGGGGCTACATATGCCAGAAATGGTTTATTGAGGTACATGCACTGGGGATGAAGTTTTGGGGTGTGTTCAAGGGGGGACATACACAAAGAATGGTGTGTTGGGATGCATGCACTGGGAAAAGTTTTGGAGTGCATTCACAAGGGTACCACCACTAGAGATGAAGTACTGGGGTACCTTCAACAGGGTGCATTGACAGTGAGAGTGTATTGAGGTGCATGTATCAGGGATGGCCTTCCAGGGGCATATTCAGCAGGGATAGGGAATTGGGGTGCATTCACCAGGGATGGTATGCTGGGGGGCATTTGGGGGGGGGGGGGGCACACTCATTGGGGGTGTAGAACTGGGTTGTATTCACAGGGGACTGAAAGTTGGGGTGCATTCAGGGGGTGTATTCATCAGGAATGGGAAATTGGGGTGCATCCAGGGAGCTGCATTCACCAGGGATGGGAACTGGGGTGCAAGTATTGTTGATGGCATATTGGGGTGCATCCAGAGGGGTGCATGCACTTGGGATGAAGGACTGGGCTGCATCCTGTGGGGCGCATTCACAGAGAATGGGGAATTGGGGTGCATTCCCCAGGGACACCCAACCAAGCAGCACCCTATTCTGCCTCCCTGTTCTCCAGCATTACCCCACCATCTGCGGGGCTCGGGGGGCTCACCCTTGGCAGCACTGGTGTCCTGCTGCCCTGCCAGGAGCCGCCGCTGGCTCAGGACCTGCTCCAGGTCCCGCAGCTTCTGCTCCTCCCGGAGTGCTGCTGTCTGCCGCCTCTTCCGCACCTGCCGGCCGATGTTCTCCTCACGGCAGAGCCGGCGGGAGGCTTCGGCAATCTGCAGCTGCAGTGCCCGCTCCCGTTCCAGAGGGTCCTGGGGGCATGGGACATGCTCAGAAATACACCTCGACACCCCCAAGCCCCTTATCATGCTTAACACCCCAACACCACCCACAGCACTTGGGATCCCAACCCCTCCCAGCATGTCATCTGGGACTCCAACACCCAGCACCACTCTTGGAACCCAACACCATCCATTATGCTCAGGACCCCACCACTACCCTTAACATTTGGAACCCACCTCCTCCCATAATTCTGGCACCCTGATACACCTGGGACCCCGCCACACCCATCACCTTGGCACCCCAACTCCACACATGATGCTTAGGACCCCATGATAACCCCACTGACACCCCAACACCACCCATCATGCTTGGAACCCTACCTTGTCCCACTTCCTGGGCACCCCAACACCAAACATTGCATTCAGAACTCAAACACCTCCCTTCACTGGGGCATCTCAGTACCCCAGCACCATACACCATGCTTGAAAATTCCCCCCTACACTTGGTACCCAGCCACCACCCATGGGATGGGGATGGCACCATTCCCAGGTGACCCTCAGGAAGCTTCGGGAGGGGAGGGGAAAAGGGGAGGGGAAGGGAAAAGAGGAGGGGAGGGGTCCCCACCACCTTTGTACCCCAGGGACCGCCTCACCACCCCACAAAGAACGACGATCTCATCCAGCTTGAAGGCAGCCCCGACCCTTCGACGGACCTTGGGGGGCTTCTCACCAGCTTTCAGGGGGTACTCACAGGGCAGGGTCCCTGTCAGCTCCTGAGGACAGCACAGGGACACTGAGCAGAGCCATGGCAGCATGTGAGGGCGGGCAGGGGGTCCCTGTGTCCTGCTCACCGCCTCACGCAGGCACAGCTGCCGCAGCTCCTGGATGCAGCCATCGAGCTGGGCCTCCAACACCTGCTGCTGCCGCCGCCCTGCCTGCACCCGCTCCTTCGGGAGGGACATCAGGCTGTCAGGGCCTGGAACAGACACATGGACATCTGGAGGGATGGGCACAGCCAGTGCCATCCCGCGGCCACCCCGCAGCCTCCCTTTCTTTCCTTACTTTCCCTCCACCACAGCGGGTGGAAAATGCAGCCATGACCCTCCCAGCAGCACCCATGGGTGTACTGAGTCCCCTGGAACACCTGTTTCACCCACCCAGCAGCACCCACTGGTGTTCCAACCCCCCCAGGGTATTCAGGAAGCCCTCCCCCAGCAGCACCCATGGGTTCTCCAAGCACACAGGGTATGTATGAAATTCCTCCAGCAGCACCACGGGTACTTCAGCCCCCCCCCGAGATTCAAGTGACGTCCCTCCTGGGGGGGGCACAGGAGGAAGGTTTCAGTCTGACTCAGCCATCCCAAGCCAAACCTGTCTGAGTCAAATCCTGTCCAGAGTACCCCCCCACTGCACTTGGGGTGCCTCCCCAAACGCAGGGGAAGCCTCCATTCCTCCACCCCCTCATTTCCCTAAAGCTTTCTCCAGGCAGCTCGTGTGTCCCCAGCCTGTCCCCATGCACCAAAGTGCTCTGTTCTCTGCCTGGGAAGGAGGGGCACGTCTATCAGACCATCCATGGGCGACAGGAGCACCCCAAAACCTCCCTCACCCCCAAACCCCCTTCTCACCCGAGTGCAGCATGATCCTGCTGTCCATGTCACTTGCCTCCCCCATGCCGCGCCGGGACCCTGCGGGTAACAGCGGGGACACAGCTCGACCCCACGCCCCCAGCCAGGCTGCACCCATGGGCGCCCCCACCCTGCACCCCCAAAACCCCCCGTGTCGCTCCGGGCGTGCCGCGATGGCGGCGGGGGGGACGCGGGGCTATCTTTGCTTTTCCTTCTTGTAGGTCCTACCACAAATAAAGGGTGTGGACAACGCAAAGCGGGGGGAGGGTGACACCCTCGAAGGGGTCAAAGGTGGTCGGGGTGCGGGGGGGGCCCTGGCTCCCGCCCGGCTGGTTTCGCTGGGCACCTCTCCCAGTTTTCCTTTCTTTTCCGTCTGGGCTAGCGGTGGATCCTGGAGTGGGTGCGACCGCCGGCCTAGGAAAAGGGGCTCGCCAGCACCCCAAGATCGCCAAACTCTTGGGGAGGGGGTGAAAGTGGGGCAGAGGGGCCGGGGTGAAAGTGGGGCGGGGGGGAGAGGGTTCACACCGCTTTTCCAGCGCCGTCGCCTGGCCGTGCCTCAGTTTCCCCAACCAGCTCCACGTCGCACTGGGTGTCCAGAGGCAGGGCGGAGGTCCCGGGGGTCCCGGCGGGGTGGGAGAATCCCTTACCTGAGCCCGCCGCCGCCGCCGGCTCTGCTGCGCCGGGGCACGGACGGGTCTGGGCTTGAGCGGAGGGAGGAGCAGGGTGAGCAACACCTGCCCCAGTCCCCGCCCGCCGGACGGCTCTCCAGCGGCTGCACTGCACGGCACTGCATGGGCTGGACCGACACTGTGCGGCACGGCACCGTGTGGTATGGCATAGGATGGCATGGAATAGCACTGCATGGCACTGCACGGCATGGCACTGCATGGCATGGCATGGAATAGCACGGCATGGCACTGCACGGCATGGCACTGCATGGCATGGCACTGCATGGCATGGTACTGCATGGCATGGCATGGCACAGCACGGCATGGCACAGCACGGCACAGCACGGCACGGCACAGCACGGCATGGCACTGCATGGCACTGCATGGCATGGCACGGCATGGCACAGCACGGCATGGCACTGCACGGCACAGCACGGCACGGCACAGCACGGCATGGCACTGCACGGCACAGCACGGCATGGCACAGCACGGCATTGCATGGCGTGGGCGACATGAGGATGCACAGAGTGGTGTGGCTCACTGTGGCATGGCATGATATGGCAGGGTATGGGATGTTTTACCGTGGTATGGTTTGTGTTGACATGGTAGGGCATGGTCTGGTGTGGTTCAGCCTGGTACAGCGTGCTGTGGCACGGCACGGCAGTGTGCAGTGCGGGATGGCACCGTGTGATTTGGCGTGGAATGGCATGTTATGGTATGGATGTGTCGCAGCTTGGCTTGGCACATCACAGCAGCGGGTGGTGCAGTTTGTTGTGTTGGGCACCACAGCCCAACACAGCCCAGCATGGTGCTTGCTGGAGGCTCCATCCCTAGTGCCGTGTAGGTGTGGGCCAAGCACTAGGACCACTGTCCCCATCCTTGCCCTGTCCATGCACAGCAGGACAGTGCCAGGACAGTGCCAGGATGGTGCCAGGATGGTGCCAGGAAAAAGTCAGGATGGTGCCAACATTGTGCCAGGATGGTGCCAATGCTCTCCCAGGCCATGAGACGATGATGCATGGCATGGCACAGCACAGCACAGCCACTGTGGCCCCTCTGAGCTGGACTGGAGGGAGCTGGGCACATCCTGCATTGCTGCACCTGACAGGGTGGGGAAGAGTCTCATCCCCATTGAATGGGGCTAGACAGGATGTGGTGAGAAGGCAGGGAACAAGCCGAGTGCAGGCAGGGGGATGTAGGCAGGGGGTGCAGGGAGCAGGCAGGGAGCAGGCAGGGAGCAGTCTGTGAGAGGGGAGTGCAGGTTCCCCAAAACAATGGCCTGATCCCTGCCTTGGTGCCCAGGGTGGTGCTGTCAGCCTGGGGCTGTTGGTGTGAGACCTATTCAAACCAGTGTCTCTTCCTCCCTCCCAGCAGACTCCAACTGCAGGTGGAAAGGGCAGGGGTGAAACATGTTTACTGTGGAAATGGAAAAAAACACCAGGAGAAGACAGAGGAGAAAGGAGGGAGAGACTGAACGAGTGAGGAAGGCTCTGTGCCAACAAGGGATGTCTGAAGGCCTTGGATGGACACCATCTGCAGCTGGGCTGGTGACACCACTGGCAAAATGAGCCAGGGCCACCGTGACCACCCTCCATTCCCACCATGCACTGTCAGCCCAAGGCAATGCCACCCCATCCCTGTCCCTGTCCCATTTCCATCAAGAAAAACAGATAAAAGACTTTATTTGATTGTTTCCTGGTTCATGGAGCCAGGGCAGGTGCAGGCCAATAGAGAATGTTGCCTCCATCCCCCATATCACCCCTGGCACTGTCCTGGTATTACCAGCTTCTTCCAGCCCTGGCACCCTGGCTGTCAGTGGCACAGGGACACCAAGGCTCCAGTACTCACCCCCAAGCACAAGCTCACTCAGAATGGCAGTGCCAGGTGCTGTTCCCAGTGCCAGGACGTGCTGGGGGTGGGGGTGGCCTACTGTGTGTTGCAGGGCTCAGGGAGCTCTGCTGGGCTGGCTTTGACCCATGTCTGCTGGGCACTTGCCTCTGCCAGCTTCATCTTCTGCAGGCTGTTCCACACCTACAGGAACTTGGGACAAGGGTCTGGCTCTGGCCCAGCCACCTCCTGCTCATGCTGCAGGAGGGGCAGCCATGGGCCTGGTTCAGATTCCCCCAGCCCTCCCCATGACCTGGCTGTCTCCTGACACCGGTATTTCCTCAACTGTCACCATGACCTGGTCACTGCTGACCATCCTTTGACTCTTGTCCACCCCATCCAGCTTTCTTTGGACACTCCTCAAGTTCCTGGATATCACTCAGCCCAACAGTCCAATTAGCACTTCACTGTTCCCAGGGAAGGACAGGGATACGTAGCTGGATGGACATGTGGAGATTGGATGGATGGATGAATGGATGATGGATGGATGATGGATGGATGATGGATG
>NC_031795.1:109614-113758 GCF_001522545.3 Parus major | reverse complement strand
GATGGATGGATGATGGATGATGGATGATGGATGGATGATGGATGATGGATGATGGATGGATGATGGATGGATGATGGATGGATGATGATGGATGATGGATGGGTGGAGGATGGATGGATGGATGGATGGATGATGGATGATGGATGGATGATGGATGATGGATGGATGGATGGATGATGGATGATGGATGGATGATGGATGGATGGATGATGGATGATGATGGATGGATGGATGTTCAGGCTGAACACCAGAGGACAGGCACTGGAGTCTGCTGGGGGCACAGGGAACACTGGGAGCATCAGACTCACTTGGAGAGCACTAGGTTGACTGAGGGCACAGGGAACACGGTGTACTAGGAACATGGGGTTTGCTGGGAGCACTGGGGACTGCTGGAGGCACCGGGACCACTGTTGGGGACATTGGGGCCACTGAAGGCAACGGGGACACTTGGGGTGCTGGAGTGGCTGGGAAGACTGGGACAGCTTGTGACACTGGGGTCTGCTGGCAGCACTGGAAACACAGGGACCCGTGGTGGGCACTGAGAACCCTGGGGATTGCTGTGAGCACTGGGAACACTGGATTATGTGGGTTACTGTGGGAGCTGAGGGTTCCTGGGCTGAGGACTGGAGGCACTGGGTGTTATGGGAGGTAAAGGGAGTTTACTGGGTGCATTGGGTGTCAGTTGGAGGCTTATGGGGGATACTGGGATGGGGACTGGGTGGCACATGATGTTACTGGGAACTGGGGTTTATCGGGGGACCTGGGCTTACTGGGGAGAACTGGCAGTCACTGGAAGGGCTGGGATGGGGATTGGGTGCTTGGAGAGGGGGCTTTAGGGTTAGACTGGGAGTTACAGGAGGACCTGGGGTCAGATTGCACTGTGGGTTACTGGGAGGACTGGAACTCTCTGAGGACTGGTTGCACTTGGGTGGTACTGGGACACTGGGAGGACCGAGGATTACTGGGAATAGTGGTGGATTATTGGGAGGACTGGAATGGGGACTGGGTGCACCCCTCGTTTGTAAAACTGAGGGGTTACTGGGGGACTGAGATGGCGACCGGTCACACACGGCTGAGTGCACACTCAGCTCCTGCTGTCCCCGGCGTTGGCAGCGCTCGGGTTACTGGCGCTGCTGGGCGGGCACTGGTGCGCCATGCACACCTCCCCAATAGGCGCTCGATTGGGGCCGCCTGCTCCTCAGGATCCGCGTCGGTGCTCGGCTGGCCGTGCCTGCCGCCCTCTTCCGCTGTCGCGTTGGCGCCGCAGGGCCCGGGGGGGTCCGGGGCCACCATGACCAACGGTGGGAACGGGGGGCCTGAGGGTGAAGGGGAACCGAGGGCGGCCTGGGGAGAACCTGGGGCCGGCATAACCAATGGTGGGAATAGGGGAACGAGGGGTTGTGGGCGGACGGGTGGGTTCAGGGGCCGCCATGACTGGTGGTAGTAACTGGGGAATGGACGGGCCGGGGAGTCCGAGCAGGTCCGGGGCCTCAAAGATCAGCGCGGGGAGCGGGGGATTTTAGGGTTCCGAGGGCGGGGGGCTAATGGGGCACAGTGGGGGGAGCACTCGGGTACCGGCGGGCGGCGGGGGAGGTGGGGCTGGCTGGGAGGAGCTTTTGGGAGGAGACTGCGTTCCTTTGGGGGCGGGGTACTGGAAGTTTTGAGCGCCTTCGGTGGGGATACTGGGAAGTCTGTGTCCCTTTTCAGGGGGATCGTGGGAAGTGTGCATCCCCTCATAGGGGCAGAGATGGGAGGTTGTTCACATGGATTGTGGGGGTCCCCTTTGAGGGGAGTTAGGCAGAGGCCCGGAGTGTCCCCTGACCCCTCCCCGACCGACCTCCCCGCAGTTTACTCCCTGGACGGGCTCCTGGTGTTCGGGCTGCTACTGGTTTGCACTTGTGCGTACCTGCGGAAGGTGCCCCGACTGCGCACCTGGCTCCTGTCCGAGCGCAGGGGGGTCTGGGGAGTCTGCCACAAGGGTGAGGGACACTGGGGACGCTGGGATATGGCACGGTGGTGCTGGGAACACTGGGATGGGGACACTTGGAACACTGGGGTATAGGATGGAGATGCTGGAATCACTGTGGTTGGGTCTGGGACAGGGGCATTGGGTCCAGGATGGGAACACTGGATCCTGGGATGGGAATTTTGGGGTCTGGGATGGGAATTTTGGGGTCTGGGATGGGGACACAGGGATTGGGAATGGGAGTAGTGGGGTTTGGGATGGGAACATAGGGTGTGGGAGGGGTGCACGGGAGTTCAGGATGGATCTAGGATGGGGACACGGGGCCTCACCCCACCCTGTCCCACCCACAGCTGCTGTGATTGGGACACGCCTGCACGTGGCTGTATCTGTGTCCTGTCTTCTCATGGCCTTCTACGTTCTCGTGGGAAAGTGACCACATGAGGATCTGGGACTGACTGGAGATCCTGTGACTGATTCCGAAGACCCCAGTATGAATGAGAGACCCCAGTACTGACCCCAGGGTCCCAGTACCAACCAGAGACCCTTTTTCTGACCGTGGAGACCCTGGTACTGACCCTGAACCACCCCTGATCCTGCCCCTGGCAGCAACCTGGATCCTGCGTGTGGCAACCCATGGACCATCATGGCCACCAACGGCAACTGTGGGGGCAACGGGGCACCTTTTGACTATTGGAAAAGGATTTCCCATGAGTTCTGTAGAGAAGTGGGTGAAGGGACCCCCAAGACTGGGGAACCCAGCTCTGCCCTGTGAGCCCCTTCTCTTGATGCCGAGCAGGGTCCTGGTGGCACCACGGCAGGCTGTGGGGGCCAGGCAAAGCCCCGCTCATACATGGGATCTTCCTATGCCCCTGTAGCGTGGGGAGTCCTCTGGGGAGTCTCATTCTGCAGCTGTGGCCCCCCCGGGTTGTAAATATTGGACCACCACATGCAAATAAAGTGGGGGTTCCTCTGTGGCAGTGCTGGCCTGGGGGTCCTGTGGGGTTGGGGGTCCTGCTGAGGTGTTTTGGAGGGGTTGGGCTCCTGTTTGGGAGTGTGTGAGGAAGTCCTTGGAGGCTGGCTCCTATGGGGTGGAGGGCTCCAATACTTACAGGCATCCTGGGGTGGGGAGGATTTGTGCAAATAAAGTGGAAGGGCTGTGGGGTTGTGAATTTCTGAGTGGAGCCTCCTGTCCCGGTTCATCCAGCTCTCTGAGGCCAGGAGCGATGCAACCCCTCAGTGAGGGGCACGGGGGGCTGTGTCCTCCCCCAAGTGAGTGTGTTGGGCCCCGCCTGGTGCACATGGCTGTGCGGTGTGTGTGTGCGCCTGGAGCCGTGATGCAGGGCGTTGTGCGGTGTGTGTACAGATCGCTGTGCGGTGTGTGTGTGCCCGGAGCTGTGATGCAGATTGGTGTGCGATGTGTGTGTGTGTGCCTGGAGCCGCGATGCAGATTGGTGTGCGGTGTGTGTGTGTGCCTGGAGCCGTGTGTGTGCAGGGCGTTGTGCGGTGTGTGGTGTGTGGTGTGTGTGTGCCTGGAGCCGTGATGCAGGGAGTTGTGCGGTGTTTGTGTGCCTGGAGCTGTGATGCAGGGTGCTCCGCATGGCTGTGCGGTGTGTGTGTGTGCCTGGAGCCGTGATGCAGGGCGTTGTGCGGTGTTTGTGTGTGTGTGCCTGGAGCCGTGATGCAGATCAGTGTGCGATGTGTGTGTGTGCCCGGAGCCGTGTGTGTGCAGGGCGTTGTGCGGTGTGTGTACAGATCGGTGTGCGGTGTGTGTGTGCCTGGAGCCGTGATGCAGATCAGTGTATGATGTGTGTCTGTGTGTCTGTGTGTCTGTGTCTGTGTGTCTGTGTGTGTATGAGTGTGTCTGTGCGTGTATGAGTGTGTGTGTGTATGAGTGTGTGTGTGTGTGTGTGTATACCCCGGCCCCGCCTGGCTCACATCCTGTACCGTGTGTGTCTCTGTGTGTCTGTGTGATGTCTGTCTGTGTGTGTGTGTGTGTGTGTGTGTGTGTGTGTGTGTGTGTGTGTGTGTGTGTGTGTGTGTGTGTGTGTGTGATGCAGATCATTGTACCGTGTGTGTGTACCCTGGCCCCGCCCGGCTCACATCCTGTACCGTGTGTCTGTGTGTGTATGAGTGTGTATGAGTGTGTGTGTCTCTGTGTCTCTGTGTGTCTGTGTGTGT
>NC_031795.1:34578-109108 GCF_001522545.3 Parus major | reverse complement strand
AGTGAGTGAGTGAGTGAGTGAGTGAGTGAGTGAGTGAGTGAGTGAGTGAGTGAGTGAGTGAGTGAGTGAGTGAGTGAGTGAGTGAGTGAGTGAGTGATGGATGGATGGATGGATGGATGGATGGATGGATGGATGGATGGATGGATGGATGGATGGATGAGGCCCCACCCTCCCTTCCCTACACGTTGATCTTATTCGATCGGCCGGGCCCCGCCGGGCCGAGGTGAGAAGAAAGCGCCGCGAAGCCCCCGGGCGCTGTGCGGCTGGGCCGGGCGGGATGAGTCGATCAGATAGGCGAGGCCACGGCCGCTGAGCGCCCTGCGATTCTGACCTGTGCCCACCTCTGCAGCCCCGGGGCCGCCACCGAGCCGGCCCCGACAGCGGCGGGAGACGAAACGGGGCCACCACGTGGGGAGGCGGGAAGCGGGCTACGCACCGAGCTCCGTGCGGGCTCTGCGGGGGTCTGTGCCAGCCTTGCGGGGCCCTGCACGCTCCCTGCCGGGCTGGAGCTCATTCTCCACACCCTGCAGCTGTGTGCGACACAAAGGCCGTGCGCGGGGCTGTGGTGGCACCTGTGTCAGCTCGGTACGGACCCTGCCAGCCCCGCAGGGCACCGAGGGCTCTCGAGAGACCTACGAGCTCCATGAAACACGTTGAGTGTGACACCACAAGCACGGCCTCTGTGTTTTTTTTGGGGTGTGTGGTAATGGTGGTGATGAGGGTGGCAACAAGGGGACGACCACGGTGATGACTGGGAGGTAGCTGTGGTAACAAGAGGGACAGCCATGGTGCTGACAAAGCTGTAATGGTAAGCAGGGGACAGCCACGATGGAGAGGAGTACAGTTGTGCTGTCAAGGAGAGGATGGCCATGGTGATAGCAGGACAGCTCTGGTGGTGGATTGGCTGTGGTCATTACAAGGGGACAGTAGGGTGGGTGACAAATGGGTGGCTACAGTGGTGACAAGAGGATGGGTATGAGAGGACAGCCATAAAGGTGAAAAGGGGACAGCTGTGGTGGTGACAACGGTGTGGTAGTGATTAGGGGACAGCAGTGGTTCCAGTATTACTGGGAGAAGCAGCTGTGGTGGGCTGCTGATGGTGGCCCTGCTCTGGGGACACTCTGAGGGGGGGTCACCAGCTTAATGGTGCCTGGTAGGCTTCATCTGCCAAGGTTACACTGCAGATGCTGTGGGGCATGGCCACCCCATGCCACTGGCTCCAGCTGTGGCACAGTAGGCATGGGGTTATCCCCGTGCTGCTATGGGGACAGGCATGATCCCTTCCTGTTGCTGTGTCCCCCATGCCTGTGGTACCTGCTGGCATCCCTGTGCTACCACAGATGGACAAGTGTCATTAATGTCCCCCAACCCACAGGGTGACCCTGTGCCACCACAGTTGGGACCTCTGTGTCGCCTTAGCAATTCTGTCTGCCATGTCCTCTTGAGACTGTGGCCCTCATATGGTTGTGTTCCCCATCTCCCTGTGTCACCATATCAACTGTGTCCTCTGTGTCCCTGTGTTCCTATATATTCCCATTCCTGTGTCCCTCTGTGTCCCCCATTCACCCATATCCCGTGTATTTCCCTTGTTCTGTGTCCCTCCCTCCTCCTGTATCCCTGTATCAGCTCTGTACCCAGTGTCCCTGATGTTCCTATATCCCCTGTACCCCCTATGTCCCTCGTGTCCCCCATGTCCTGTCCCCAGTGCAGTGGGGCTTGCCCGGCTCCGTCAGGATATGGCCTGGGGGGCACACGGGTGGGACACAGTCCCCGGTGGGCTGCAGGACTCCACCTCGCAGTGTCCCGGTCCTACCCCAGCCCCGGGGGTCGAGAGGAGGGGCTGTTCCCAGGGCGGGGAGGCGGGGACGTGATGCCCCAAGACGGTCCGTGTGCTGTTCCTGGAACAACATTCCCAATTCCGTTCCCAGGGATAACACATTCCGGGAATTACATTCCCAGTCCCGTTTCCGGGGATACACTCCCAAGGATGATGGGGTTCCCGGGGGCTCTGTTCCCGGGGGCGCCGTTCCCGGGGGCGCCGTTCCCGGGGGCGCCGTTCCCGGGGGCTCTGTTCCCGGTGCCGTTCCCGGGGGTGCCGTTCCCGGGGGCTCTGTTCCCGGTGCCGTTCCCGGGGGTGCCGTTCCCGGGGGCTCTGTTCCCGGTGCCGTTCCCGGTGCCGTTCCCGGGGGCGGGGGCAGGTGGCGGCAGGTGCGCGGAGGCCGGGCCGTTGGCGGGGGCGGGGCCGCGGCGCCGGGGCTCGCACCGGCCGAGCCGCCGCCGTTGCCGCCGCCGTTGCCGCCGCCATGGCCGGTACCGGAGCCCGGTGGATGCCACTGGCGCTTTGTCTGGCTGTCACCGTGTCACCGGGACGCACCGGGGAACAGCTACATGTCTGCAAGGAGGTACCGGCACCGGGAATTGCTGGGGGAGGGGTAACCGGTAACACACCAGCACCACCACCCCCAAATTCCCCCCACACACCCCGGAGATGAAACGGAATCCCGGAGCACGGGGACACCGCTCTCTATAGGATGGGGGGGACAAGGAGGGGACAGGTCGGGGGTCCCGGTGGCACCGGGGGTGGGGTGTCTCCTATAGCAAGGAGGGACTGGCAGATCTCCTGTGGGCTCGGGGAGGGGGCTTTGCCCCCAGGGGTTCGGCCAGTCCCCGATGGTCTCCTTGGGGACCCCAGCTGGCGTCATCCTATCATCGTCCCCAAATCCCTAGCCCTCAGACACACTGGGGTCTCTCCAAACCCTCCCCGAGTGCTGCTGGGGCGATGAGAAGGAGCGGGGGGACAATCCCAATGGCCATCTCCCGTTCCCAGCCCAGCACACGGTGGCCAAAGTATCCTGTGAGAAAAACTGTCACTCACGAAGACCTGTCCACCCTGGGGACAATGGGAGAACCCCCCAAATGCCCTCCCTGGGTTGCCAATCTTGTCCTCCCCCCTTCCATTTTCCTCCCCCTTCCTCAGACCTGCAGCTGCTTTTAATCTGGGCCAAGATTTTTTTTTATTTTTTTTTTTTTCCTCCTTCTGTGATCCAATTATTTGTGTCCATGTTCCACGATCCAGAGCTGGAACAATAGACTGGGGCTGGCACCTGCCCCAAGGGTGATCAATCCCTCAGAGGGGGTGTCCCCTGTCCTTCATTAGGGACAGCCCTTCTCCCTCCCCTGGTCAGAGCAGAGTGACAGCGTCAGTTTGGGGTGCCCTCCACCCCCAGAGCCACCCTGAGGCTGAATTAGGTCAATTTATGTAGATTTAATAAAAATCTAAAAAGTTTAGGAAGAGGGAAAAAATACCCTCTCCCCAAGGGAATCCCTCAGGACTGAGAGCAATGTGATAGTTTGGAGCTGCTGAAAGTTGGGGTGACCCTCTGGGTACCCCAGGGTGGTGGGGACCTTCCTCTGTGTCTCCATCTGACGGCCCAGGGGGCTCCATGCTGCCTGTACATGGGCAGGGGGTGTTGCAGGCCTCTCTCTGTCCCCACTTTTCCTTCTCCACCCCCCTTTTACCTCTCCAATCCCTCTTTCCCCTTCACACCCCCCAACCCCCTCTTCCCTCACCATTGTTGCATTTCCAGCTGATGGGAACATCAAAGCAGCTGTTTTCTTATCAACCTGCCACGCTCCAGCAGCTGCTGGGAGCATGGAGCCACAGCACAGGCTCTTGACACCCCAGAGCTGCTGAGGGGAGGGTGGGGAGCTCACCCTCTACCCCCAACACCACCACCAGATGTGGCCTTCACCCTGCCCATGCCATCTGTCCCTAGTGTCACCTTGCCAGCCTTAAGCAAGTCCCAGCTTGGAACAGCTGGCAGGATTGGGGGGGTTATGTTCACCTTGCTGTCCTCAGCACTTCCTGGTTCCCCCTAGTGCCCCCTGCTTTCCCTGCCTGTGTCCGGGGTGCTCCCAGCCTGTATCCAGGTTGTGCCACAGCTGTTTGATGAGCAAAGTGTGTCATGGCCACAGCAAGGCGCACGGAGGGGCGTGACAGTGCCATGTGCTCCCAGGAACGGGGGGGGATGCAGGAGTTCACCCCCACACCAGGGAGGGGGTGCAGGGCTGTTGCTGCTCCTGGGTAACCCCAGCCAGATCATCCCCCCCACCCACAGCACCCCCATTTCCCGGCATCCTCCCATACCGACCTCTGCCCCACCACAATACTCCCACACTCTGAACATCCTCCTGGCCCCCATCTCCCCTCAATCCAGAGCATCTCCCACCCAAACCACCCCCATTTCCCAGCATCCCTCCCACACTGAACTCCGCCCTACTCCAGTATTTCCCCACCCTGAGCATCCTCCCAAGCCCCCCTCACCAGGCCTTGTGCACCACAGGACATTGTCACACCTTAACCCAAAACCATCCCTTCCAGACACAGCCGGACCCAGTGGCTGGGGGGTAGCCCCTCTCAGGGAACTCAGGGTGTGAGGGCAGCCCAGGAGGTCTCAGTGCTGCAGCTTCCCTCCCTGTTCCCTCTCTGTGTCCTGCAGTCCGAGTACCACTACGAGTACACAGCATGTGACAGCTCAGGCTCACGCTGGAGGGTGGCTGTGCCACACACGCCTGGACTCTGCACTGGCCTGCCCGACCCTGTCAGGGGCACTGAGTGCTGTGAGATTCTGACCAAGATAAGGATGGGGTCAGGTTTGGGGGGTGGGAATGGCAGGGATGGGAAGTGAGGGCAAGGGGAGGGACAGAGCGGGGAGACAAGCACTGCCATTGTCAGCTCCAGGGCAGGCAGTGAATGATGGGGAAAGGGATCAGTGGGATTGGGATCCCCCTGTGATGGAATGGGATGACAAGAACTACAAACACTGGGATGGGATGGAATAGCAATCATACATGCAGACTCCCTGGGATGGGATGAAGGGGATGGAAACCACACACCACACCAGAATAGCATGGGATGGGAATCACATACACTGGGATTAGATGAGATGGATGGGAATCACATGCACACATGGTTAGGGTGGATGGGAATCCCACATACAGTCATGGAATAGGATGAGAGGAATGGGAATCACACATACACACACTGGGATGGAAATCCCCTCATCCCACACATGCAACAGGACAGGATGAGCAAGATGAGAATCCCCCTCTCACACTCACTCACCAGGATGGGATGAGAGAGATGGAAATCCCATACACATGATGGGATGGGATGGGATGGGATGGGATGGGATGGGATGGGACGGGACTCACACACACACACACACAGGCACTAGGATGAGATAAGAGGGGTGGAAATCACACACACATATGCACGAGGATGGGATGGGAATCACACACAGAGTCACCAAATTGAATGAGAGCCATGGGAGTCCCCTCACACACACTTGGATGGAAATCTCCCCATTGCACACATGCAGCAGGATAGGATGAGCAAGATAAGAATTCCCCTCACACAAACTTACTCACCAGGATGGGATGAGTGGGATGGGAATCCCAAACACACACCCCCAAACCTTGGGGCTGCCCCGGCTCCATGGCAGAGGGTTACATCCTGCCTGAATTGGGCAGAGCTGGGTGTCAGGTACCAAAACTCATGGGTGGAGGGGTTGCCTATGTGGAATGATCAGAATGGGGGATCTCAGCACCTCTGCCAGCTGGGTGCCCTTGGAAATGCAGAGCTGAGGCTGTAGCAGTACCAGGGGGATCGGGGATGACCCTCCACGCCCTGTGCCTCTCTGTCAGGAGGCAGCAACAGCCGCTGCTGTCTCCATTGGCAGCATTCTCCTGCAAGGCGGGCGAGTTCCTGGAGATGCAGACACAGACGTGCCGGCCCTGCGCTGCGGGCACCTACTCACTGGGCACTGGTGTCCGCTTCGATGAGTGGGACGAGGTGCCCCATGGCTTTGCCAACGTGGCCACCAACCTGGAGGTGGATGATGGCTTTGGTGATGCGGCAGAGAACTGCACAGCGTGAGTCACTGTGTCACTGGCTGTGGTACCTGGCATGGCAGGACTGGGTGCGGGGCAAGCAAGCAGGATGGTGTGACACCCCTGTGATCCATAATGCCCAGTTTCCCCGATGCCCTTCTGTCATCCTGCCCTGGGAGGTGACACCAGCAGGGCATTACAGGGACACCCTAGTCACAGCAAGGGAACACCCAGCAGCATTACCCCTGCCAGAAGTTCCAAGCCCATGAGACCCCCACATCAACATTCCTCAGAAATGGAGCACCCATGGAGATCCCCACAGCACCTATGGGGGTGTCTCCACACCCCTGTGCCACCAGCCAGTGCCTTTATTTGCCACCACAGCCCTTTGATCCTCACTGGCAACCTCTGAGCTCTTTTGGTTGTGCTGGCAGCCAGCAGACCCTCCCAGTTGTTCCACAGCCATTAAACCTCCCACCAACTGGTTGTACCAGCAGCCACCAAACCCTCCTGGTTTTACCACAGCCTCTGAACCCTCCCAGTTGTACCAGCAGCCACCAAAGGCCCCTGGTTATACCAACAACCATCAAACTATTCCAGATGTACTGGCAGCCTCTGAACCTTCCCAATTGTACCCACAACCATGAAACCCTCCTAGCTGTACCAACAACCACCAAACCCTCAGTTTTACTGGCACCACCACACTGCACCATTGATGCCCTCTAAGCCATTCCCTACTCCCAGCAGCATGTTCCTCATCCAGCCACATTCCCAGAACAGGGGGACCCCACTCTCTTCTCCTTGCAGTCCACATGGCTCTCAGCAGGCCAGGGGATTCTCTCCAGGGATATGTGTCTAGGCACCACACCTTGCTATGTTCCCAAGCTGTCCCCAATCCCCTGCGCCACCCATTTGTTTCCTGGGGACCCTCCCAGCTGTCCCTACAATCCCTGTCCTGCCTGCTGTGGGGTTGAGAGTGGTGACAGGATCCCCGGGGCCATGTCACTTGCCCCAGGTCAACGTGGGTGCCACTGGGGGACTACGTAGCCTCCAACACGGATGAGTGCACAGCCACCCTCATGTATGCTGTGAGCCTCAAGCAGTCGGGGACTGTCACCTTCGAGTACATCTACCCTGACAGCAGCATCGTCTTTGAATTCTTCGTGGGTGATGGGGGCAAGGGTGAAGGATGTGGGTCCCTTGGGACATGGGAGGGTCCTTGGGAGTATGGGAGGGGTCTCTTGGGAGATGGAGGGGTCCATTGGGATATGGAAGGGGGTCCTAGATGGAATGAAGGGGTCCCTAGGTACATGGGAGAGGTCCCTTGTGACCTGAGTGGGTCCCTGGTGGCATGGGAGGAGTCCCTGAGGGGATCTCTGGTGATGTGATAGGGTTCTCTGGGGACATGGGGAAGGGGACTCTGGGCATATGGGAGGGGTCCCTGGGGACATCGTGGGGGTCCTTGCAGACAAGAAGGGGTCCCTGGGGATATGAGATTGGACCCTGGCGACATAAGGGGAGCTACATGGGGACACGGCAGTGGTCCATGAGGAGGAGTCCCTAGGAATATGGGAAGGTCCCTGGGAGCATGGGGGGTGTCCCTGGGGACATGTGGGGTCCCTGACACTCTCCCTGCAGGTGCAGAACGACCAATGCCAGCCCACGACGGAGGAGTCCCGCTGGATGCGAACGACAGAGAAGGGCTGGGAATTCCACAGCGTGAGTGTCCGGTGGGAGGTGACACCGGGGGGAGGTCCCTCGGTGCTACCCCGGCGTCTCTTTATCCCCCCGTGGGAAGAAGATTCTCCACGAGGCTGAGGAGGGGGCGTGGGTGGTGACAGGCGGGGGTGCCCCACACCCCCTCCACTGGTATCAGCTCCCTCCTCAGCAGCGGGATCCCCCACCCATGCTGCCAAACCCATCCCTGGCAGTGGGATTACCCAGTCCCGTGGGATCCCTCTCTCAGGTGGAACTGAGCCGCGGGAACAATGTGCTGTACTGGCGGACCACCGCCTTCTCCGTATGGTCCAAGGTGCCTAAACCGGTGCTGGTGAGGAACATCGGCATTACAGGTGGGTGGGGGCAGGAAGGGGGATGCCGGGTGTCGCGCACTCCTCTCCCCGCTACCTGAGCCCCTTCCCACTCCCAGGGGTGGCCTTCACTTCGGAGTGCTTCCCCTGCAAGCCCGGCACCTTCGCCCGCGCCGCCGGCTCCACCGCCTGCCAGCCCTGTCCCGCCGACACCTTCTCGGGCAAAGGGGCCACCGCCTGCCAGCCCTGCGAGCCCGACACCTACGCGGGTGAGAGGGAACACTCCCAGAGCTGTCCCTTTAGTATGTGACCTTGGGAGAGGGAGGGGGAGCAGGGGTGACCTGACATCCCCTGGTGGGAACAGTGTCGGGTCCCCTCACAAACCTGACACCTGTGCTGGTGAGGGGGAACACCCTTTGTCCCCGCTGCAGGAGTGGCCCTGGGGGTGGGAGAGATGATGTGGGGAGTAGGGAGCACCCACTGCCCCTCGGCTGGGAGGGAAGATAAGGACACCCCGCCTTGTGGGAACAGCGCTGGGGTCCCCGGGCTGTGCTGGCTCCACCGCCGTGTCCCCCCTCGGCAGAGCCCGGCGCGGGGTCCTGCAAGCCACGCCCGCCCTGCACGGACAAGGATTTCTTCTACACCCACACGGCCTGCGACGCCGGCGGGGAGGTAACACGGGGGTATCCCGGGGAGGTCCCCCTGTCCCCCGGTTTCCCCCCAGGCTCACCCGCTCCCCCGGCAGACTCAGCTGATGTACAAGTGGGCAGAGCCCAAGATCTGCAGCGAGGAGCTGCCGCAGGCAGCCCGGCTGCCACCCTCGGGGATCAAGACCCGGTGCCCTCCCTGCAACCCTGGCTTCGCCAAAGGCAATGGCAGCACCTGCCAGCCCTGTCCCTATGGCTCCTACTCCAACGGCTCCGGTAAGGCGGCCCCGTCATTGTCCCCAAAGCGTGACTGGGGCAGCCCTGGCTCCCGGGGAAAGGTGGGTGCCGCTCCAGTGCGGGGTTGTCTCCTCCTGTCCCCATGGCTCCAATAAGGACACCCCCAGCACTGTCCCCGAGGAGTAACTGGGATCCTGGGGCTGCCAGGGGAGGTGAGTGCCACCTCAGTGCAGGGTTGTCCCATCCTATCCCCATCATTGTTCCTAAGTGATGACCACAGCACCCCAAGCTGACAGAGAGAAAGGTGGTACCACCCTGGTGCAGGGCTGTCCCTGTATATCCATTAAGAACATCCCAGTTACTGTCCAAGATTAACATCCAAGAAGTAACTGGGACCCCTGGAGCTGGCAAGGGGAGTGCCACCTCAATACAGAGCTGTCCTCTCCTGTCTCCATCACTGTCCCCAAGAGGTGTTTACCATGGCATCCTAAGCTGCAGGGAGGGGGATGTGGTACCATCAGGCACATGCAGCTAGTGCAGGGCTGTCCCCTCTTGTCCCCATCACTGGCCTCAAGGGGTAAGCAGGGCACCTCAAGCTGACAGAGGGGGAGGTGGGTGCCACCCCTGTGCAGAGCTGTTGCCTCCTGTTCCCAGCCTGCCTGAGCTGCCCAGAGGGCACTGAGCCAGTGCTGGGCTTGGAGTACAAGTGGTGGAATGTGCTGCCCCCCAACATGGAGACCACTGTGCTCAGCGGCATCAACTTCGAGTACAAGGGCATTGCAGGTAGTGGAGGAGGGCTGTCCCTTCCCTGTCTCCTGCTGGAGGACTGCCAGGGACCCCTCTGAGCATCACTGCATCCCTGTAGGCTGGGAGGTAGCTGGGGACTACATTTACACAGCAGCTGGAGCCTCTGACAGTGACTTCATGATCCTCACACTGGTAGTCCCTGGCTTCAGGTGAGGTGGGGACCACCACCAGGGTATCCCCAGGGAGCAGGGGAGACACAGCCATGGGACAGAGCTAGCAGTGTCCCCACGCTGTCCCCAGCCCTCCAAGCCCAGTGCTAGAGGACACAGAGAGCAGGGAAGTGGCCAGGATCACCTTTGTTTTCGAGACGCTGTGCAGTGTTGGCTGTGAACTCTACTTTATGGTGGTGAGTGGGGAGACACAGCAGTTTGGGGGGGACACAGTGAATTTGGGTGGTGCCACCATCCCCTTGTCCCCACAGGGTGTCAACTCGCGCACCAACACTCCGGTAGAGACATGGACAGGCTCCACAGGGAAACAATCGTACACCTACCTGGTGGAGAAGAATGCGACCATGAGCTTCACCTGGGCCTTCCAGCGCACCCCCTACCATGAGGCAGTGAGGGACAGGGGCCCTGCTTTGGGAGGGCTGGGGGGCCCCCACTTTGGGGGTCTGGTGGGTGGTGGGCGGCAGATGGTGATGGTGCTCTCGGTGCCAGGGCCGGCGGTTCACCAGTGATGTGGCTAAGCTGTACAGCATCAACGTCACCAACGTGCAGGGGGGGGTGGCCTCCTTCTGCCGCCGCTGTGCCCCACAGCCCGCTGGATCCTGTGCCCCGTGTTCCCCTGGCAGTGCTGTGGACCTCAGCTCGGGCAGCTGCCAGCCCTGCCCACCTGGCACCTACCTGCAGAGTCAGCCCTCCGATGGGACACCCACCTGCCACCCCTGTGGCCCTGGCACACGCAGCAACCAGGTGACTGGGGGTGGGAGGGGGTCAAAGTGTCCCTAAGTGTCCCCATGGGTGATGCAAATGGGCCTTAGAGGAGTGACACCAGCCTCCCCTACACCCAGGATGTCCCAGATGGTAGCACTGACCAGCACCAGGAGGGTGACACAATCACGGGTGGGTGACACCAACCCCCCCCCAGTCATCCTGAGTGCATGACACTGTGTTCCCACGGAGGTGACATCAGCCTCCTACAGCTATTCTGGGTGGGTGACAGGATGGGTGGCAGTGTGGGTGATAGTGCCTGACCCTGGATGGGTGATGCCTGCCCTCCTTGGCCATCTCCAGGGAGGTGGCACCAGCACCTGTGGTCATCCTGGGTGGGTGACAAGGTGGGTGACATTGTCTTATCCTGGGTGGCTAATGGCAGTCCCCAAGCTGTCCCCAGTGAGATGCAGCCCCTCCCAAGCACCCCAGATGGGTGACAGTATCTGACACTGGTGGGTGGCAGTGGGTGACCTTGGGGGGTGCCACCATGGCCTTGCTGTCTCTGAGGGGTGGTGTCAGCTCTCCACAGTCCCCACAGGGGTGTCCCCAGTGGGTGGCATGGCCATCCCTGAACTACCTGTCCCTGTTCCCAGCTGCGATCGCTATGCTACAACAACTGCAGCCTGGCACTGGCACTGCCAGGCCGGATGCTGCACTTTGAGTTCCCGTCGCTGGGCATGGGTGCCGGGGTGGGCACTGGGCCCAGCTTCACCCCCAAGGGGCTGCGCTACAGCCACCACTTCCGCCTGAGCCTCTGCGGGCACCAGGTGAGACCTGTGTGGGCAAACGCGCACACACATGGGAACACACCCAGTGGTGGGCACAGACACACGAGTGCAAGCATGGGCACATGGGTGGGCACTCGGGAGAGTGGGCACACAGGGGCAGGATGCACACGTGTATGGGAACACACCTGGACTCACGGGTGGGTGGTCGCGGGTACACAACTGGAAACACGAGCACATACGGGTGTGTGTGTGCTCACAGGCCCACAGGTGGGAATGCAAGTGGGTGGGCATGAACACATGAGTGCAAACATGGGCACATGGGTGGGCACTCAGGAGGGTGAGCACAGGAACACAGTTGGGCACACGGGCACACACAGGCACACACAGGAGGTCTCAGGAGCACACATGCACACATGGGCATGAGATGGCATGATACGGGCACACGTCTGGGCATGTGGGTGGGACAGGGGCATGCAGATGGACAGACATGGGCACACGTGCATATGTGCTTGTAGTCACACAAACACAAGGACATGTAGGCAAACACACATTCGCACATGCAGGTGTGCAAATAGAGGTGTACATGCAGTCACACCTGCACACACACACACACATGCACATGTCCTTGTGCAGTCACAGCTGCACAGTCACACACACACATCTGCACAGTTGTGCAGACGTGTGTGAACACATGCAGGCACATGTGGACACTTGTGCAGCCACACCTGCACACCTATGGCCCTGCACACACAAATGCCAGTCCCTTTTACACACATTTCCACCCCACACGTGTATCATGTACGTCCTCACAGGGCAGGAAGATGGCTTCATGTGCTGACAATGTGACAGCAGGTCGGGGGGGCCCTGCCCGTGTAGTCATCTCTTATGTGTGCCAGGCCATTCTGGTGCCCCCTGACATCACCGGTGCCCGTGCAGCTGTGTCTTCTCAGCCCATCAGCCTGGGTGACCACCTGCTGGGTGAGCGAGGGCAGGGGTGGGAGGGAGGGAGGGACATCCTAGGGTCACTGAGACACATGGGCGAGACAGATACTGGAACACCTTGGTGGCACAGGGACACCCCAATGGGACTGAAATACATCCTTATGGGACTGGGACACTACAGGGGCGCCTTGTTTGGGATTGGGACATTGTCACTGGTATGCCTCAGTGGGATTGGGATGCACTGCAGAGGGACACATTGGTGGTACTGGGACACCCCAGTGGGACTGGGACACCATGGTGTGACTTGAGACACCCTGGTGGGACTGGGACATTCTGGTGGCACGATGACACTGGGACTGGAGACACCCCTCTCTCCCCACAGGTGTCACCACCAGCTCCGTGCTGGACAGCATCGTGTCTCCCCCAGAGCTCTTTCCCCCTGGCCACCCTGACCTGCCTGACATCATCTTCTTCTTCAGGTGCAGGCAGGTGACAGGGGGGTGGCACCCACACAGTGCCCCCACCATCCTCCTGAACCCTCCTGTCCCCTGGCAGGTCCAACGACATGACACAGCCCTGCAGTGGTGGCCGGGCCACCACCATCCGCCTGCGCTGTGACCCTCTGCTTCTCGGCACTGGCACCCTGGCTGTCCCCAGGTGGGGAGGGGACACTGGGGACCCCGAGGGGGGTTTCGGGTGACCCAAGCATCTCCTGCTGTCAGGGTAGGGCACTTCCCAGGGGTGCTTCTCTTTGGAGACACCACTGTCACAGTGTCAGTGTCCCTCACTGTGAAGTGTCACCTTGGCTGTTCCCCAGGTGGGGGGAATGGGACACTGGGGACACCGAGGGGGGCTTAGGGGACTCCCAAAGTGACCCAAACATCTCCTGCTGTCATGGGTGGGCGTGTCCCTGTGGTGCTTTGAGGACGACACTGACACGGTGTCAGAGTCCCCCACCCTGAGCTGTCATTCTGGCTGTGTCACTGGCGCCCTGCGAGTACTCAGGTTGGCAGTGAAACAAAGGAGACCCCGGGGGAAGTCTGGGGATCCCCTCTCATGGGTAGATACTTCTTTGGGATGCTTCACTTCGGGGATACCGCTGTCATGGTGTCCCGACCCTGGGGTGACACTTTGGGGTGTCACCGCCACCTGAGCCCTCCCTTTTTTGTCCCTCCCCAGCAAATGCCCCGAGGGCACCTGCGACGGCTGCACCTTCCATTTCCTGTGGGTGACGGCCGAGGGGTGTCCCCGCTGCTCCAGCTCCCACCACCGCCCCATCGTCGGCGCCTGTATCGGCGGCGTTCAGGTACCGCCCCGTGTCCCGGGCTGGGCTGCGGCTCCCGCGGCCCCTCAACCCTCTTTTCCTCCCACCAGAAAACCACCTACGTGTGGCGAGAGCCCCGGCTGTGCCACGGCGGGGACGCCCTGCCGCCGCAGGTGATCCAAGCGTGCCGGAGCGTGGATTTTTGGCTAAAAGTGGGAATTTCCACTGGGACATGCGTGGCCGTCTTGCTGGCCGCGCTCGCCGCTTATTTCTGGAAAAAGACTCAAAAGTGAGCAATTGGCAGCGAGATTTGAGGACACGGGGGCCAGCACTGTCACGGGTGGGGTGACGGCACCGCTTGCATTCCCAGGTTGGAATACAAATATTCCAAGCTGGTGATGGACGCGGCGGCCCGGGAGAGCGAGGCGACGTCGCCCGACAGCTGCGCCATCATGGAGGGGGAGGACGCGGAGGACGAGCTGCTCTTTGCCACCGAAATGTCACTTTTTGGAAAGCTTAAAGCCCTGACGGCCAAGGTGAGGGGTGGGGTGGGGGAATGGAAACAACCCTGGAGTAGCCTCCGGACAAGCCATGGTGGGGGTGGGATATGAAGATGGTCCGTGCCTCAATTCCCCACCCCGGGGGGGGGGCTCCGGGCCTCAGATTCCCCACTCCAAGAAAAGAAGGGCTTCGTGCCTCAGTTTTCCACCCCGGGGGGCTCCGGGCCTCAGTTTCCCCACCACAGGAGGGTTCCGGGCCTCAGTTTCCCCACCCCACAGCGGATGCCGGATGGATTCGACTCGGTCCCGCTCAAGACCTCATCCAGCAGCACCGATCGGGAGCTGTAAGAGGACGGGGGACACCCTCGCATCCCGCAGCCTTCCCGGGAGTTGCGATGGGGCAGAGGGGCACCACGGCCGCCCCACCCCCGGGAAGCTGTGAAGGGAAGGGGGGGTACCCACGGCCCAGCCCCCCGCGCCTCCAACGTGGCCTTAGGCACCCGCTTCGGACCGGAGCTTCGTTACGGCTTTTGTACGTGTGTCCCCACCCGCGGCACCCCCCGTGTCCTCCCCATCCCGAGCACCCAAAAAAGCCAAATACAGGAGTGGGGTTTGTACAAGGGCTCCGCGTGTTTGCGCACACGGGGGCGGGGAGACACACATAGGGTGTGGGGAGCTGAGCGTGGGCACCCAAAATGGGTGGGGGGAGGGTGTGGGGGTGTGCGCAGGGTGTCATACACGTGGGAGTGGGTGCCTAGGGGTGGGCTAGGGTTGGGGTAGGGGAGCAGCGTCACTTTGACTTCCATCTGCACTCCCCCTCATGGGGGAAGGTATATAGGGTCCCCCACGTGGGTGGAGGCACTAGGACCCTGCCGGAACCCCGAAGGAGAGTTTGTCACACCACTGACCCACATGGGGTCAATTTGCCACATGGGGTGACATGTGGTGCCATGGACAGCCACAGTCGTGCCATGGGTTGCTGTAGAGGGGTGTGGGGCGGCCCTTGGGACTTCCATGAACAACTGGGGTGCGAGGCGTTCTCGAGTAGGAGATCCCCAGAGCCTACCAGTATCCCTGGGCTGTGGCTGAGGAACCCCAGGGATACTCGGGGTGCGAGGGCAGAACCGCGGAGACCCCTTTGGCGGGGGGGGCTCAAGGATGCTCGGGCCCGTCCATATCCTCCCCAAACCCTCTCATACATTCCCGATACCCCAATCCTCCCGCCCTGCCCAGGTCTCCAGAGCAGCTGGAACCCTCCCTGGAGGGGGTCGGGGGTGCTCGGACCGCTCGGCGCCCCCAGACCCTCGCTATCGCTCCCGCACTTCCCTCGCCCCTCCACACCCAGCGCTCTCGTCCTGCTGCGCCACCTCCAGCCCAGTAGGGGGCGCTGCTGCACCCCGCCGGCATCCCGCGGCCGCGCCTCCTCCCGCGCACGCGCGCAGAGCAGCTGTCCCCGCCGGTGTTCCCGGTGCCGCCGCCATCA
Organism: Parus major; assembly: GCF_001522545.3. Classification (NCBI taxonomy): domain Eukaryota; kingdom Metazoa; phylum Chordata; class Aves; order Passeriformes; family Paridae; genus Parus; species Parus major. The sequence continues at coordinate 93,643 of NC_031795.1, read as the reverse complement.
CCGGTCATGGTGCTGGATTTGGACCTGTTCCGCGCCGACAAGGGCGGAGACCCCGCCATGGTGCGGGACATGCAGCGAAAGCGCTTCAAGGACCCCGCGCTGGTGGATGCGCTGGTGCGAGCGGACGGCGCCTGGCGGAGGTGTACGTGGGGGCGGGTGGGGGGGGGGGGGGGGAATCCCCTGGCTGCGGGACCCCCGAGGGCTTGTCAGTGCCACACGTGGGCAAGTCTCCCCCTCTCGGTGCCTTTCTCCCCCACCCCGTCAGCCTGGTGATCGGTCCGCAGGTGATGAAACTCCACCACCATCGCTCCTCCTTAGGGACAGGGGATCCCCTAGGGGTCCCTCTCCCTTCTCTCCCTTCCTCCCGAAGACCTGGAGCCGGCTCCCACACTGATCCCCGAGCCTCCTTGCTGAGATGGGGTGACCTTTAGCGGGGTCTTTCCCATCCTCCCCAGCTGGTCCCCCTGGCGCAATGATCTTGTGGGTAGATCGCAGCAGAGACCAAGGGTTTGTCCCTGGGTGGATCCCCCTCGCCCCTAATCCCAGGAATTGAGGTGGGAGAGGTTCTCCCACTAGACCCGCCTTCCCTTCATCCAGGCTGGGGGGCAGATCCCAGGTTCCCCCTAGCCCGCACGTGGATCCCGTCCCATCGCGATCCGCAGGGATCCGCTCCCTGCCCTGCCGCAGGATCCAGCTGGGCGGGGGTGATCCTAGACAGTGCCACCCCCAGATCTGAGGTGCACCCACATCGGGACGGCTTGGGCGGGGGGCAGGAGCCACCTCCCCGTGGCTCCCGGCGGGATATGGGGAAGTGAGATCCGCATTCAGCTCCGTCACCGGGTGCCGGATGTGGAGACGAGCTGGAGGGTGGCGGGAGGAGTGGGTACCCCCAAACCCCGCCGTTCCCAGGACACTCCAGCATTCCATTGCTGCGGGATGAAAGCGGCGCTTGGCGCTCCCCTTCAATGTGTTCGCCTTGATGTCCTTGTGGGATCTTGCCCGGGCGTCCCTGGCTCCGGCCGTGCCCTCATCCCAGAGCGTTTCACCCCACGGGATCGCCTGCTTCCCAGCCCCCTTCCCGCGGGCTCTGCGTTCCCGGGACGGCAGCGCTGGAGAATGGCGGGTGGCGACAGGAGGTGACAGGGTGACGCGCTGGCTGATGCAATCCCACGGCGCCGGTGCCTTGGAGCCCGTTGTGCCGTGCTGTGTCCTGTTGGGTGTTCCCTGGCTCTGGATTCCCTGGGGATTGATCCCTCCCGCTGATGGGGTGGCACCTTCTGAGCGCAGAGTGTCCCCAGTTTGAGCTGTCCTGGGTCCTGGGCTCTGCCCTTCCCAGCCCTGGGGTCATAAAGGGGGGAAATCCATGCTCCCCTCATTCAACACTCCCTGAATCTCATCACTGTGGCATCTGATCCCAGGATCTGCTCAATCCTTAGCAATCCCATCCCGCTGAGGGAGGGGGTCTCATCACAATGTGGGGTCCCAGCGCAGTGTGGGGGTCCCATCCTAACAGGGGGGTTCCAGCATGAGGGGGCTCTGAGCCAGTGGAGGGGGTGGTCTCATTTTGGCATGGAGGTCCCAGTGCCCAGTGCAGCGCTGGGGGTGGTTCTCATCCTGGTGTGAGGGTCCTAGCCCAGCACTGGGGGGGTGGGGAGGGAAGGGGAGGGGAGGCGTGGGCGCCGCGCGGGGGGGGGGGGGGGGCACTGGGGGGGGGGGGGGGGAGGGGTCCCAGTGCACTATGGAGGTCCTATGCTGATGGAGGGGGTCCCATCCTGGTGAAGGGATTCCCATCTTGGCAGGGTGGGGTTCCCAGTCCAGCATGGAGGTTGCAGCCCCAATGTGGGTGATCCTGGCATGGGGTGGGAATCATATTCCAGTGCATGGTTCCCAGCCTAGCCTGAGACTTTCAGCCCAGTGTGGGGATCCCATCCCCTCATGGGGGTGCCAGTGTGGAGGTCCTGTTCCAATGTGGGGGTTCTAGCCCAGCATGGGGAATCCCAGTGTAGAGTTATCATCTTAGAGTTGGAATGTCCCATCCCAGCATGGTCCCAGCATGTCATGGGGGTTTCCAGGCTGGTATGGGGATCCCAGTGCAATGTCACTCCAGGTGTTTTCTAATGACATCCCTACTCCCTGCAGCTCTGCTCCACATGGTCAACCTCTGTTCTCCCAGAAAACCCAGGGCTGGTGCCTGTGGGTATTCCTAGAGCTGCCACTCCTGCTCCTCTCGTGGGGGCTCCATATCACCTTTCTGCACCAGATGAGGGCCCCAGCCCTTCTCCCACTCCAGGTGACAGCCCCTGCCTTCCTTTCCAGGCAGGTTTCGTGCCGACAACCTGAACAAGCTGAAGAACCTATGTAGCAAAACCATTGGGGACAAGATGAAGGTGGGGCATAAGTGTCCTGGGTCACCTCATGGTGTGACATCACCAGCTGGTGACATCTCTCCTTCTCCCAGCCCTCCAGCTCTCCCTTGTGTCACTGAGGGAAGTTTTCCCCCTGGAATTTTACTCTTTAACTCTCCTGGGTTCCTTTCTCCTCCCGCTGCAGAAAAAGGAGCCAGTAGGGACGGATGAATCAGTCCCAGAGAGTGCACAGAACCTAGATGAACTCACGGCTGATGTCCTGGGGGTGAGTGAGACCCCAACTCCCTCCACTGTGCCTACAGATTGTCCAGAGCTTTGCCTGGAATTGCCCAAACTGGTAGCCTGAAATGTCCACCAAATGAAGGGGGACTGTCTGATACCTCAGCTGGGAGGATCCTTTATCCCCGAGTCCTACACCAACAATAACTGACTCTTCCTTGATGTCCATGATCTCCCAAACATCTTCCCGTGTCAGTCAAGGGCTCATCCCTGGGAATTTGAGCAGCCTCAGTCTTTCTGTGTCCTCAGTGTATCCCTTCTTGCCTGCTTCCATCCCAGTTTGGTAATCACCCTGGTTAATGAGTGCAGTGCTGGCTGCCGTGGGAGCAGCTCAGGCCTTCAAGAGTCCAGCTTGTCACCCCTTTGTCCCTTCAGGCCATTCTTGAGTGTGTCCAGCACAGGGACTCACTCCAGAATCCGTGGAAGGTCTGGAGCTCACCATGCTGGGCCCAGAATTACTTGTGCTAGGTGAGCAGGCACCTCTTCCAGTGGTCTTCTCCCTCCCCCACCTCATCCAGAGGTCTCTCTGCAGAGTCTCCAGGTATCCCAGATAAAGAAAGTTCGGCTGCTCATTGATGAAGCCATCCTGGAGTGTGACTCTGAGCGCCTGCGGCTGGAGGCTGAACGATTTGAGAGCCTCCGGGAGATTGGGAACCTCCTCCACCCCTCTGTGCCCATCAGCAACGATGAGGTGGGACATGAGAAGGGAGGTGGGGCTGGGTCAGCAGAGCCAGGAAGTTCACAGTGGGAAGCAGGGGCCTCCCAGCAGGAGATCCCCCCAGCCTGGCTGGGTGGGCGGCTTGGTGGGTGCGTGAGGGAAATCTGCATGACAGGCAGGCATTTCCCACCGGGATCAGACAAAGAGCAGCTCAGACAACACTGGGCACACCATTGTTGGGGGAATTCATGGGAAAGGCGCTTCCTGCGGTGGGGACGGGGTCTCCCTCCACTGCCTCCATTCATCCTGTGGGAATATTTTCCCGGGGGGAGCACAATTGGGCCAGGCTCGCTGCCAAGGGGCTGCACAATAAGCTACAGGCTGAAGTATGAGCTCCCAAAGTGGGCCCAGTGTGGTTCAGGGACTGGTGTCACAGCATTCCCGGGCACTGAGGAGGTGATAGGCTCTTGCTTCTCTTTTCTCTGGGTTCTTGAAGGATGTGGACAACAAGGTGGAGCGGGTTTGGGGTGACTGCAGCTGCAGGAAGAAGTATTCCCATGTGGATCTGGTGGTGATGGTGGATGGCTATGAGGGGGAAAAGGGCGCCGTGGTGGCTGGCAGCCGTGGCTACTTTCTTAAGGTGAGAACTATGACCCCAGAACGGTTTGGTTTAGAGGGGAATGAGGAGGGACAGGAGGGGCCTTGGGTTCTCCTCCCCCGGAACCCTCCATGATGGGATGGACTCTGATCACAGTGGTGCATCGGGATCTGTTCCTGCTGTGGTCTGGGGTGCTGCTGAGCCTGGCAGCCATTGCAGCTCTGTGGGCTCCATATCTCCTGGGTCCTCTGAGCAGCAAGGAGCAGCCCAGCGGGGTGTGTGTGTAACAGGCAGTGTGATCCTTGTTCCCAGGGCCCACTGGTGTTCCTGGAGCAGGCACTGATCCAGTACGCACTGCAGAGCCTCCGTGCCCGGGGGTACACCCCTGTGTACACCCCCTTCTTCATGCGCAAGGAGGTGATGCAGGAGGTGGCCCAGCTCAGCCAGTTTGACGAGGAGCTTTACAAGGTAAGGGGTTGCTCCAGCTTTGGGACTGGACTTAGGAGCAAGCCACTCCCATGGGGCTGTGGGGAGGGAGGCAGTGGAGTCCCTGCTGCCCTGGCAAGGCTGTGGTGGTGACAGTGGTGGTAGCAGCAATGGTAGCAGTGGTTCCTTCCCCTCTCCTTGGGATCCATCTCCATGTTGTGATGGTGACGATGTGGCAGGGAGGTGGCTTGTCTTGGGGGTCAGTCTCCATGGGAAACACTTCGTGGTGACACTGCAGTGACAAGGAGATGGCTCATCTTGGGTCCACCTCCATGGGTGACACATTGTGATGGCCACCAGGTGACAAGGAGATGGCTGGTCTCCAGAGTCCATCTCCATTGGTGACGTGTGGTTGTAGCTCATCTTTGGGGTCCATGTTTATGGGTGCCACATGATGGTGATGAGGTGAAAAGGAGGTGGCTCATCTTTGGGGTCCATTTGCACAGGTGACATGTGATGGCAGTGCAGTGACAAGGAGGTGACATGCTCTGGGGTCCATCTCCATGGGTGACATAGGTGACAAGGAGGTGGCTTGTGATGGTGATGACTTGACAAGGAGGTGGCTCATCTCTGGGGTCCATCTCCACGGGCGATACAGGTGACTTGTCCCTGCCATCAGCCCCTTTGAAGGACCAGCAAAGTCCTCCTGTGATGAATTCCTAAACCATCTGGCCCTGGAAAACCTCCCTGCTGGGTCCCTGGAGGTGCAGGAGCAGCTAGAAGAGGGCCAGTGGCTCATGTCCCCTGCAGGTGATCGGGAAGGGCAGTGAGCGGGCAGAGGACAGTTCCATCGATGAGAAGTACCTGATCGCCACGTCGGAGCAGCCTATCGCTGCCCTGCACCGAGATGAGTGGCTGCGGCCTGAGGATCTGCCCCTCAAGTATGCAGGACTCAGCACCTGCTTCCGCCAGGAGGTGGGATCCCATGGCAGGGACACCCGCGGCATCTTCCGTGTCCACCAGTTCGAGAAGGTGAAGGAGTAGTTCTGAGAGGAACTTGGGGTGTACTGAGGGTTGCTGTGGGGTTCCAGTGGGAATTCAGCATGTTCTGGTGGGAATTCATGGGGTATCTGGTGCCACTGCAGCGTAGCCAGCAGGAACTCAGGGTATACCCATTGTCACCGTGGTGTTCCAGCAGGAAGCTGAGGTGTATTCCCCATGTCACTGTGGGGTTCCAGTGGGAATTCACATTGTACCCAGTGTCACTATGGGGTTCCAGCAGGAATTCAGGGTGTACAGGAGTCACCGTGGGGTGAACCTGGTGGGAATTTGGAGTGTACCTGGTGTCAACTGCAGTGTTTCCAGTGGGAATTTAGGGTGTACCAGGTGTCATGGTGGTATTCTGATGGGAATTTGGGGTGTACCTGGTGTCACCATGATGTTCCAGCAGCAATTCAGAGTGTTCCAGGTGTCACTGTGGGGGTTCTAATGGGAATGTGGGCTATACCCAGTGTCACCGCAGGTTTTCAGTGGGAATTTGGGGTGTACTGGGTGTCACTGTGGGATTTCAGGTGGAACTCGGGCTGTACGTGGTGTCACCATGGGGTTCCACTGGGAATTGGAGCTATACTTGGTGTCACTGTGGAATTCCTTCTCCTGCAGATTGAGCAGTTTGTCTACTCCTCCCCCCATGACAACAAATCCTGGGAGATATTTGAGGAGATGATGGCCACAGCTGAGGAGTTCTACCAGTCCCTCGGGATTCCCTACCACATCGTCAACATTGTCTCAGGTAGAGGCTTCTGTGCCACATGGGGTCAAGGGGGGCCCTGACCTGCTTCCCAGCATGGTAATTTCTTGTCCCTGGCTCATTGGTGTCCCCAGCCTGAGGAGAAGGAAGAGAAGGGGACATCTTGTTTTCTGTGGAACCCTCAGACTTGCTTTGGGTCTGTGGGTGTGGGCACTGCTGTGATGGATTGTCCCTGCTGTCCCTTCCAGAGGGACAATTGGAGTGTTCCAGCTCCTCCTGGAAATGCTCACAAGGAAAAGATCTGGTTTAAAAGCCCCCTGTGGATGAATGGGTCCCCTTTATCCACTTGGCAGAACAAGAACCCCATGTTCCCACAACCAAGTGGGAACCCCACATCCCTGTGGCTGAGCAGGAATCCCAGATCTCTGTGGCATAATCCCATTTCCCCATAGTCAATGTCCAAGCCCATGTCCATGTGGCTGAGAAAGAGCCCCATGTTCCCATAGCTGAATGGGTATCTCACATACACATGGCCGAGCGGGACCTTCACATTCCTGTGACCAAGCGGGACCCCATATCCCCATGGCACAGGAGGAATCCAATGTCCTGTGGCTGAGCAGGAGGTCCCCATCCCCATGTCTGGGCAGGATTCCCACACCCCCACATCCCCATGACCAAACAATTTGTGGCTTGTTGATCCTGTGGCCAAGTGGGGACACCACATATCTATGTCTGAGAAATAACCCCACATCACAATGGCAGAGCAGGAATCCATGTTGGATTGACACCAAGCTGCGGGGTGTCTGGAAGCTTCACCCTATGTACTCTGCCCCAGGATAGGCAAATTCAGGATGGCAGTGGGACCCCTGCACTCAGCGCTGTCTCCCATCCAGGCTCCCTGAACCACGCAGCCAGCAAAAAACTGGATCTGGAGGCCTGGTTCCCTGGCTCTGGCGCCTTCCGTGAGCTTGTCTCCTGTTCCAACTGCACCGACTACCAGGCCCGGCGCCTGCGCATCCGCTATGGCCAGACCAAGAAGATGATGGACAAGGTGAGGCTAGTGGGCATGGGGAGTTCTTCCTGTGTTCCTTTGCTTTTCCTATGTCACACATATCCCCTGTGTCCCCTTGCCACAGGTAGAGTTTGTGCACATGCTGAATGCCACCATGTGTGCTACCACCCGCACCATCTGCGCCATCCTGGAGAACCATCAGACCCCCGAGGGCATCCGCATCCCTGAGAAACTCCAGAACTTCATGCCCCCAGGTAATATCCCCCTGTGCCCTCCCCATTTCCCACTCCTTGGTGGGGAGGGGGGGTGACAGGGGTCCCTTGTTCTCCCAGACCTGCGGGAGCTGATTCCATTCATCAAGCCAGCACCCATTGACCAGGAGCTCTCCAAGAAGCAGAAGAAGCAGCAAGAAGGGGGGGGCAAGAAGAAGGCGGGGGGGGGACGCGACCAGGTGTTGGAGGAGCAGATGAAGAACATGGAGGTCTGAGAGTGTCCCCCTGCACCCCAAGGACATTGGGGGCCTCCTGAGTCATCTCATCTTCATTGCCAGGCTGTGCTCTTCACCATCATCTTTGCCTCGGAGGGGAGTCACTGTTTGTCTCCCCCTCCGTGCCACAAAGAACTGACACTGTCAGGGCGCTGCCCCTCTCCCTGTGTGTCCCCCCTACCCTGCTGTGAGGGGCCAGGATCCCCCATGTGTCCCCCTCATGCTGAGTGGTGCTGGGGACCCCCGTGCTCACTTTACATTTCCCTCCTCCATCCAAAATAAAGCCAAGAGCTGCTGAGCTGTGTGTTCTTGGGGGGTTCCAAGGAGGGAACGGGGGCGGGGGGGAGGTGTCCAGCCCGGGGATGTATCTCTGTCGAACACCACTCCTCTCCCCCCCCCCCCCGCCTTACTCCTCTCCCCCCTTCTCTCTCCCTCCTGCCAGCCCCACACAAAGTCCCAGACAAAGCCCCTTTGTGATGCAAAGTGAGGATGAGGGCCTCCAGCCTCAGCCCCAGCTGCTACCCGCGCCCGGTGGGGTGACACACGGGAGACTTGCCCCCTTCCATCCCCCTGCGGGGAGGCCTGGCTGCCCCCAGCTGCGTGTGCGTGGGAAACCCTCGGCTAAGCCGTGGCTATCGGGTGGAACCGGCGGGGAGCGGCCCAGTGAGTCACCACAGCCCCCGGCGGAGGCGGGGGGGTTCCGGCGCTGGGGGGCCAGTCCCCGGTACCCGTCGGACCCGTTCCGCCGGGGGGGAGGGCCGACTCCGCGCCGCCTGCCTGCACCCACGCCCCGGGACCGGCGCCGGCTTGGGAGGGGGCAGCACCCACGGACCGCGGGGATCCGCCCCCGTCTAGCTCCTTTAGTCCCTCCCAGTCTGTCCCAGCGCCCTCCAGCATTCCCTGTACCTCCCAGTTTGTCCCAGTGCCCCCCAGCATCCCCAGTCTCTCCCGGTGTGCCCCAGTGCCCCCCAGGATCCCCAGTCCCTCACAGCCTGGTCCAGTCGCTCAGTTTGTTCCATTGCCCCCGGTCCTGGTGCGAGCCCAGGGATCGGGGTGGATGCTACGGTGCTACGGAGTGAGGGGACTGACCCTGAGGAGTCACGGCCGGCGGTGGGGGCACGGGGGGCTTGGGGGGGGCGTGCGTATATCGCACGTGCTGTATGTGCCACACATGTGCTGTGTTTCACATGTTTCACATGTGCCGCTTCACATGCATGCTTCCCATGTCAAATGTGCCCGTCGGTGCCGGTGTACCCTGCGTGTGCCGCGTGCCTGTTCCCTGCGCGTGCAGCACGCCAGCCTGTAAAGCACAGGTGCGTGCAAGGCCCTTCATATGTGTGCACGTACATGTGTGCACCTCACATGTGCCTGCGCAACCTGCGCGGGGTGCGCGCTCGCCGCCCCCGCGCTGCCGCTGCCGGTGCGGTTGCCGGCGGCTCCCGGGGGCGGCGGAGACGGCTCCTTTAAGCGCGGCCGGGCCGGTGAATTGGCGGCTCCGCCCCGGCGGGCGCGCGCGGGCGAGGGCGGGGCACAGGCGGCGGCGCGGGTCGGTGCGGGCGCCAGCGCCGGCACCGGGGGCACCGGGGGCACCGGGGGGCAGCGGCCATGGGCCTTCCGCCCACCCGGCGGGCCTCACTCCCGCTGCTGCCGCTGCTGCTGCTGCTGCCGCTGCCCGCACCGGGACCCGCCACCGCCACCGCCACCGGCATCGGCAGCGGCATCGGCATCGGCACCGGCACCCGTCCGTCCAGCACGCTCCCGGCGCCACTCCAGGTCCGCGGCGGCACCGGGGACAGCGGCGGCTCCGGCGGCACCGGGGACAGTGGCGGCGCGCGGCCCACGCCGAGCACCGGGGACAGCGGCGACAGCGCTGGGCCCGCACCGGCCGCAGGCAGCAGCGTTGGGACTTCACCAGGCACCGGCTCTTCCAGTGGTGACAGCGGCGACGGCGGTAGGGGGTCCCCAGGTATCGGCGGCCCCACTGGAGGCACCGTGAATGCTGGAGACACCTGGAAACCTGCAGGCACTAGGAACGCTGGAGGCACTGCAGGCATTAGAAACAGCAGGGGCGCTGGAGGCACCCAGGATAGTGGAGGCACCAGGGTTACTGGAGGAACTGGAGACACTGGGAGCACCCATGTCCTCAGGAGCACCAGGAGCACCGGGAATACTGGACACACCGGGGATACCGACATCCCCGTAGACACCAGGAGCACTGGGAATGAGCTGAGAACTGGGAGTGTTTGGGGTGCTGGGAGCACTTCAGTCCCCAGGAGCAGTAGGAATTCTGAACTCCCTGGGGAGACTGTGAGAGTCTCCAGAGATCCTGGAAGCACTAGGAAAGTCCCCAGCGATACTGGGAGCACCAGAGATACTGAACATAATGGGGAGACTGGGAAAACCCCCAGCAACAACAGGAACACTGTGGACATTGGACATGCTGGGAACACCAACATCCCCAGAGAGACCAGCGGCACTGGGAATGTGATGGACACTGGGGATGTTGGGGAGTCCCAGATCACAGTGGCTCCCATACCTCACCACCGCCTCCACCGCAGCCCCAACACAGCACCACAGTTCCAGCCCTCCAGCTACCAGGCCACAGTGGAGGAGAATCGGTCAGCAGGCACGCTGGTGACACAGGTGACAGCACAAGACCCTGATGAGGGGGAGGCAGGCCGGCTGCACTACACCATGGCTGCACTCTTTGACAGCCGCTCTGATGCCCTCTTCACTGTGGACCCTGTCACTGGTGCTATCAGCACTGCTGCACCGCTGGACCGTGAGAGCAAGAGCACTCACGTGTTCCGTGTGACAGCTGTCGACCATGGGACACCCCGGCGCAGTGCCATGGCCACACTGACAGTGACAGTGAGTGACACCAATGACCATGACCCGGCCTTTGAGCAGCCAGAATACCAGGAGAGTGTGCGAGAGAATCTGGAGGTGGGCTATGAGGTACTGACAGTGCGAGCCACTGATGGCGACACTGGTCCCAATGCCAACATCCTCTATCGCCTCCTCAATGCTGGAGGTGTCAACGAGGTCTTTGAGATCGATTCCCGCTCAGGTGTCATCCGCACCCGTGGCTCTGTGGACCGGGAAGTAGTGGATGCCTTTGAGCTGTTGGTGGAGGCCACAGACCAGGGCCAGGATCCAGGTCCCCGGAGTGCCACGGCCACCGTCCGCATCGCTGTGGAGGACGACAATGACAATGCACCACAGTTCAGTGAGCGGCGTTACATTGCACAGGTCCCCGAGGACGTGGGGCCCAATGCAGCAGTTCTGCAGGTGATGGCCACTGACCGTGACAAAGGCAGCAATGCGTTGGTGCACTACAGCATTGTCAGCGGCAACACCCGTGGGCACTTCTACATTGATGCGCAGACAGGCATGCTGGATGTCGTTACCCCCCTGGACTACGAGGTCACCAAAGAGTTCACGCTGCGGATCCGGGCGCAGGACGGTGGCCGCCCACCTCTCTCCAACATCAGTGGTTTGGTTACCATCCAGGTGTTGGATGTCAATGACAATGCACCCATCTTTGTCAGCACGCCCTTCCAGGCCACTGTGCTGGAGAATGTCCCTGTGGGCTACTCTGTCATCCATGTACAAGCCATTGATGCTGATTCAGGTGACAACGGCCGGTTAGTTTACACCCTGCTGGAGACTGGAATTGGCTTCCCCTTCACCATCAACAACAGCACCGGCTGGATTGTGGTGGCCTCTGAGCTGGACCGGGAGGTGGTTGACTTCTACAGTTTCAGGGTGGAGGCGCAAGACCAGGGCACCCCCCCAATGGCCTCCACGGCCAGTGTCAGTGTCACCATCCTGGATGTCAATGACAACAGCCCTGAGTTCACCCAGCGGGAGTACAGCGCTCGCCTGAATGAGGATGCAGCAGTGGGCACTAGTGTTCTGACTGTCTCTGCTGTTGACCGTGATGCTAACAGCATCATCACATACCAGATCTCCAGCGGCAACACCCGCAACCGGTTCTCTATCACCAGCCAGAGCGGTGGTGGGCTCATCTCCCTTGCCCTGCCCCTGGACTACAAGCTGGAGCGGCAGTACCTGCTCACCATTGCTGCCTCTGATGGCACTCGCCAGGACACTGCCCAGGTGGTTGTCAATGTCACCGATGCCAACACCCACCGCCCTGTCTTCCAGAGCTCCCACTACACCATCAGCATCAATGAGGACCGACCAGTGGGCACAACAGTGGTGGTCATCAGTGCCACAGACGAGGACACAGGGGAGAATGCCCGCATCACCTACCTGATGGAGGACAGCATCCCCCAGTTCAGCATTGCTGCTGAGACTGGTGCTGTCACCACCCAGATGGAGCTGGACTATGAGGACCAGGTGTCCTACACCTTGGCCATCACGGCACGGGACAATGGTATTCCACAGAAATCTGACACAACTTACCTGGAGATCCTGGTGAGTGATGTCAATGACAATGCACCCCAGTTCCTCCGTCATTCCTACCAGGGATCCATCTATGAAGATGTCCCCACCTTCACCAGCGTCCTCCAGGTCTCTGCAACTGACCGTGACTCCGGGCTCAACGGCAGGGTCTTCTACACCTTCCAAGGGGGTGATGATGGTGATGGCGACTTCATCATTGAATCCACCTCGGGCATTGTCCGCACCTTGCGCCGTTTGGACCGGGAGAATGTGCCGCTGTATTCCCTGCGGGCATTCGCGGTGGATAAGGGGATCCCAGCCAGGCGGACGCCAGTGGAGATCCAGGTGACAGTGTTGGATGTTAATGACAACCCGCCTGTGTTCGAGCGGGATGAGTTTGACATCTTTGTGGAGGAGAACAGCCCCATTGGGCTGGTGGTGGCCCGGATCACTGCCACTGACCCTGACGAGGGCACCAATGCCCAGATCATGTACCAGATTGTGGAGGGCAACATCCCAGAGGTCTTTCAGCTAGATATCTTCTCTGGAGAGCTCACCGCCCTGGCTGACCTGGACTATGAGACCAAGGCCGAATACATCATGGTGGTCCAGGCAACCTCAGCACCACTGGTTAGTCGGGCCACCATCCACGTGCTCCTGCGTGACACCAATGACAACAGCCCCCAGCTCAAGAACTTTGAGATCCTCTTCAACAACTACATCACCAGCCGCTCCAGCAGCTTCCCTGGGGGCGTCATCGGCCGCATCCCTGCCCATGACCCTGATGTCTCTGACCACCTCACTTATGCGTTTGAGCAGGGCAATGAGCTCAACCTCGTGCTGCTGGACCCGCACAGCGGGGATCTGCGCCTCAGCCCAGCCCTGGATAGCAACCGCCCACTTGAAGCCGTCATGAGGGTGTCTGTCTCTGGTAAGACTCCCACCCGTAGAAGGGCTCCCCCCTGCAGGGGGAGGTGAGTGAGGTTTGTGGGTACATTGACCTCTATTTCTGCATGGAAGTGAGGTGTTATGGGGTCTCACTACCCTATTTTGGCTACCTCCACCCTCCAGGTCAGAAGGAATGATGTGTTGTGGGGTCCCACCACCCCACTGAGGTGTTTTGGAGTTCCACCACTCCATCCTGGTTGCCTCCACCCTCCAGATCCAGGGGAGGGGAGATAATGGGATGCTGTGCCCCCCTCACACCCCCGACATCTAATCTGGAGGTCATTGGGGTCCCTAGCAACCCCTTTGCTTTCCCCACCCTCCTGGGCTGTCCAGAGGTGGTCCTGGCACTTCTCTGTGTGTCACCGGGCAGAGTGGGGCAGACACCACTGCAGGTGTTGGGGGAGCAGAGGCTGGTGTGGGGCAGTGGGGTGCTGGTACCCTTGGGGGCTTGTTATGGGGGTCTGATGGGTAAATCTGGGAAGGCTCAGGGTGCAGTGTAGTACTGGGGCAGTCCTAGCACCACAGTGTTTGTGTTTCCAGGAGACTCAACTTGAATTAATTCGGGGCAGGAGACACAGGGCCTGGTGTGTGTATTTGAGAGGGCACCCTGACCTCTACTGAGAGGTCCCAAAACCCAGTTTGTGGGGAGGTCGCAAGATAAGGGGGGTTGTACCATCAGTTGTCAGCACCATTTGGGTGGTGGGGTGTCCAGGAGGTGCTTCTGGAGGATGGGGGTCACCCATCAACATCTCCTTGGTCACTCCCAGGTTGGGGGAAACTGGGTCACAGGCCATGCCCGATGTCCATTGTCCCCAGCCTCATGGCCTCCATTGCACTCCAGCTTCCCCTTGCCAGAGTCCCTGCTCTGGCCACACAGTGTAGGGGGCTCGGGGCACAAAGGGTGGGGGCAGGGAGTTCCCCGTGCCCCTCCTTCCCCCACAAGTGCAGGGACAGGCGGGAGGGAAACAAAAGGTCCAGCCATAGCTGGGCCCTTGTGGCCGCAGCCATGGCAACCTTCTCCCCCCTGCTGGCTACTGGCCACCAGTCACTGACCATGGGCCACTGGACAGCCCTGACCTCTGCTGCTCCCCCTCAGTACCCCCTTCTGCCTGCTTGCCCCCCCCGCCCCCGTCCCTGTGCTCCCTTCATCCATCTGCCTGCTCCTCATCTTTCCTGCATCCTGCTATCCTTGGCCAGGGGGAGGACAAAGAGGAGGAGGAGGACAAGGGTGGGTGCCCCAGTGCTTAGCAGAAATTTTGCTCCCCCAGCCCCACAACCAACACCAACCCCATAACCAGCACCAGCCTCATAACTAGCCCCAAACTCTTAACCGACACCATCCCCATACCAGCCCCAGCCCCAGAAACCAGCCAGTAACCAACCCCATAACCAGTGCTGGCTCCATAACCAGCCTCAGCCTCATAGACAGAACCAGCCCCATAACCAGCCCCAACCCCATAACTAACCACCAACCCCATTCAGATGCCATAGTGTCCAAGAAGGATGGGCACCCATGACACACACTGTCCCCATTCCCTGGTCGCCAGGCATAATGGGCATCCACAACCAGCACCATCCCAATAACCAGTGCTGTCTCCATTCAGTACTTGCCAGATGGGACAGGAGCCTTGTAACCAGTTCCAGCCCCACTGCTAACAGCATCCCCATTCCACTGTCCCTACCCTGTGATGGCCTGGTGGGATGGGCAACCCCATAACCAGCAGCAACCCTGTAACCATCACTGTCTCCATTCCCTGGTGGCTGAGCAGGAAAGGTCCCCCATAACATGCACTGTCCCCACCTGACTGTCCCCATTCCATTCTGGTCAAGCGGGATGGGCACCTCATAGCCGGTATTGTCCCCATTCCACAGTGGCTACATGGCCAGTGCTGTCCCCATTCTATGGTGGCCAAACAGGTCAAGCCCCAAAGCACCGTCCCCATCCAACAGCAGCTGATTCGGTTGGTTGCCCCGTATCCAACACTATTCCCATCCCACCATCCTTTTCCAGAGTTGTCCACTTCTGTCACTGAGCCCCTCCTTTGTCCTCCCTTTGTCCCCAGATGGCGTTCACAGCGCAACAGCGCAGTGCATACTGCGCGTGACGGTGATCACAGATGAGATGCTCAGCAACAGCATCACCCTGCGTTTGGCCGACATGTCCCAGGAGCGCTTCTTGTCCCCCCTGCTCAGTCGCTTCCTGGAGGGGGTGGCCTCCGTCCTGGCCACTCCCCGCCACCGCGTCGTCCTCTTCAACATCCAGACGGACACAGACGTGGGGCCGGCGCGGATCCTCAATGTCAGCCTCTCGGCACTGCTGCCAGCGGCGGTGCCGGGCGCGTCGCGATTCTTCTCGTCGGAGGAGCTGCAGGAGCGGCTGTACCTTAACCGGTCGCTCCTGGCGGCCACCACGGCCCAGCGCGTCCTGCCCTTTGATGACAATGTGTGTCTGCGTGAGCCTTGCGAGAACTACATGCGCTGTGTCTCCGTTCTGCAGTTCGACAGCTCTGCGCCCTTCCTCGCCTCCGACACCATCCTTTTTCGCCCCATCCACCCCGTGACGGGCCTGCGCTGCCGCTGCCCGCCTGGCTTCACCGGTGACTACTGCGAGACCGAGATTGACCTCTGCTACTCCAGCCCCTGTGGCAGCAACGGGCGGTGCCGGAGCCGTGAGGGTGGATACACCTGCGAGTGCCATGAAGACTTCACTGGTTAGAGCCACTGGCCAGCCCCTCCTCATAGTGTCCATTCTCACCTTTCCTCATCCAACTCCTCTTCAGCCCTCCCTCCCTCCCTCCCTCCCTCTGCAGTTAGACTGGTGGCACTGGGACAATGGGGCCCTACCCCCACCCTGGGACTCCAGCCCCCACGGGACCCCCTAGTGGGGGGTGCCAGCCAGGGAGGGGAGGGGATGTGAGAGGAGGGGGTGTCTCTGGGTTTCCATGGCAATGGGAGGTGGTTGCCATGGTGATAGAGCTGGGGATAAAGATGCTGGGGGGGGGAAGGGGAGGGGATCCCCACCCCCCGTTTTGAGGATGCTGGTGCCATTGGGGTATCATACAGGGGAGCCCTGCAAGCTGAGCGCATGGAGGGGCCACTCTGGGTTTGATGGGGAGGTGTGGGAGGAAATGGGACTCCTCATCCCAGTTTTGGGGTTCTGGATGTCACACAGGGGAGCACTGTGAGCTGAGTGCCCGGGTGGGCCGCTGCACGCCAGGAGTCTGCCGGAATGGAGGCACCTGCCTGAACCTGCTGGTGGGGGGATTCCGGTGCCAGTGTCCCCCTGGGCACTATGAGAAACCCTTCTGCACCATGAGCACCCGCAGCTTTCCCCCACGCTCCTTCCTCACCTTTCGTGGGCTCCGCCAGCGCTTCCACTTTACCCTTGGCCTCACGTGAGCCTGAGGAATCTGGGGAGGTGGCGGGTGATGTGTGCTCCTGTGGGTGTCACTTGGGGTGTGGGGTAGGTAATGATGGTTGCTGTGTTGGCATGAGATGAGGTGATGGAGTGTGAGGTAATGGGTGTCTTGTGGGCACTGGGAGGGTGGGTGGGTGCCCCCATTGGCATCATTTGGGGTGTGGAGTGGTGGGTGTCTCAAGGGCATCAGATGTGGTGGGAATGTCCCATTGGCATCATCTGGGATGGGTAGTTATTGGTGCCCCATTGGCATCATATGGGCTGTGGGGTGATTGGGTGTGGGGTGATAGGTACCCTGAGGGCACAGGGTGGGAGCAAAGGGTGTGGATGACCCCTTGGCATGGGGGGCAGCAAGGTGGGGGGCACCTTGTGGGGGCAGGGGCTGATGGATATCAGCTTCTCACAGTGGGTACAAGGTCGGGGGGCAGGGAGTGAGGGGTGTGCCTCAGGGGCACGTCAGGGTCAGGGGGTCACAAGCACCCGCAGCTTTCCCCCGTGCTCCTTCCTCACCTTTCGTGGGCTCTGCCAGTGCTGGAGAGTGCCAGGGAGGCACGGTGGGACTGGGGGGGTATTTGGGCACCCCTGGCACTTGTGTCCCCCAGGTTTGCCACACAGGAGCGGGACGGGCTCCTGCTGTATAACGGGCGCTTCAACGAGCGGCATGACTTTGTAGCATTGGAGATTGTGGATGAGCAGCTGCAGCTCACCTTCTCAGCAGGTATGCACTGCCCCTGCCATGCCCTGGCACCACACCCTTGCACCCTTGTGGGCACTGTATTCTTCACTGCATCCCTCATTTGATCCCAGAGATCCCATCCTGGCACTACTTGGCACTCCATCCTGGGCATCGTATTCCCAGCATTGCATCTCCCTTTGCATTCCTCATTGCATTCCTCACTGCATCCCTGGCCTGCCATTCTTGCCGCTGCCTGACACTGCATCCTCGGTATCCCATCCCTGATACTGCATCCCTGTCACTGCATCCTGGACATCCCATTGCTAGCACTGCATCCCTTGCATCCCCCAACACTGCATCCCTGGCACTGCGTCCTGGGCATCCCATCCCTGGCACTGCCCCCACTCCCTGATGCTGTGCCTACAGGTGAGACCACCACCACAGTGTCACCCTTCGTGCCAGGAGGTGTCAGCGATGGGCAGTGGCACCGGGTGCAGCTGCACTACTACAACAAGGTGGGGGAATGAGGGGCATGGGGGGGCACAGTGTGTGGGGAGTGTTTGGGGCAGACAGAGGAAGGGAAGATGGATGTGAAGGGTGGGGAAATAGAGAGATGGAGGGGATCAGGTAGGGGGTTTGGGGCACCTAAAGGACCTCTAAGGGATGTGCCCACCCATGGGGGTCCCAAGGGATGGGAGATGGGAGATGGAGGAGGAAGGAGTGGAGGGGAAGTGGGTGTTGGATGGATGAGGAGAGAGGAGATTTGAGGGACTCCGAGGGATCCTCAAGAGCTGTCCCTGTCCATGAGGACCCCAAGGGACCCTCACCCACTTCCTCACCCATTGGCCCCCCAAGGAACCCCACCTCCCTTCCTCACCTGTGGGGACCCCCAAAGAATTGGGATGGGGGGATGGAGGAAAAGGAGGTCAAAAGGATGGGGGCTTAGGGGGGATGAAGGGGACCGCTGAGGGGTTTAAGGGGGGCTGAAGGAATGTAGGGGAATGTTGGAGGGTGTAAAGGGTGGGGGGATAGTGGGCTGGAGGGACACGGGAGCCTGGTGAGAGTTGAGGGGGCGGGGGGAGGATGAGGAGTGGGACAAAGGCTGCAGAATGGGGGTCCTGGGCTCCCCCGCCTGATGTGGGGTCCCCCAGCCGGTTGTGGGGCGCTCGGGGGTCCCGCAGGGCCCCTCAGAGCAGAAGGTGGCTGTGGTGACTGTGGACGACTGTGACACAGCCATGGCCCTGCGCTTCGGGCTCCACCTTGGCAACTACTCCTGCGCTGCCCAGGGCACCCAGACTGGCAGCAAGAAGTGAGGAGGGCCGGGGGATCCCATGGGTGGGCGTCCCTTGGGGTACCCATAGAGGGTCCCTTGGAGGTGAATGGTCCCTATGGGTGATTCACCTTTGGAATCCTCACTGGTGAGAAGTCCCTTGGGGGTCGTGGAGCGCCGTGTTTGGGGGTTCACTGGAGGTCCCCATGGGTTGGGGGTGTTCTCTTGGGGTCCCCATGCGCTGGGGGGGTGGGGAGTCCTTTGGGAGTCTGTTGAGTTCTCCGTGGGGGAACACCCCTTGGGTAGTCCCTCAGGTCCCCAGAGGTTTTGTGGTGAGTGGATGTTGTTTGGGGTTCCCTTGTGACTCTTATGGGATGGGGGGTGGCTGGGTGTCCCTTGGGGCTCCCTCGGGGTCCCCATGGGTTGTGGGATCCCTCGAGGGTCTCTTGAGTCCCCAAGGTGATGGTGGGCTCTTCAGGTCACTGGACCTGACGGGGCCACTGCTGCTGGGGGGGGTCCCAACGCTGCCCGAGAGTTTCCCGATCCGCAGCCGGCACTTCGTGGGGTGCATGCGACACCTCCACATTGACCAGCGCCCTGTGGACATGGCAGCCTTCATTGCTAACAACGGCACCCTGCCCGGTGGGCTCCAGGGCCGGGACAGTGGGCAGGGGCTGGGGGGGCTGTGCTCCTTCGAGCAGAAGGAGATGGGGTGTGGGGTTAAGGGGTACCTGAGCAGTGGGGCTATGTCCCCTGAATAATGGCAGGGGGTTCCAGGGCTGGAGGGATGGATGTGAGTCCAGGGGGCATGGGGGATGCTGTGCCCCCTGAGTGTGGGATGGGAAGTTAGGGAGTGCAGGTGTGGGTTCAGGGGTACCAGAGCTATGGGTACCAGAGCTGTGCCCCCTGGGTGTGGGGAGAGGGTGCCAGGGTAATGGGGCTGGATGGGGGGTCCAGGGTACACAGGACAGAGCTGTGCCCCTCCCTGAGTGTGGAGACGGGGTGTGAGGGACATTGGGCTGGAGAGAGGTCCAGGGAACAGGCTGGGGGTGGGGGTTCTGTGCCCCAAGGTGTGGGATGGGAAGTCAGGGGGTGCAGGTTTGAGTTCAGGGTTGCCAGGGCCATGGGGCTGTGCCCCTAGGGTGTGAGGTATAGAGTAGGGGTTGCTGGGGCTTGGAGGCTGGCTGGAGGCCCCAGTCTGGGCAGTGCTTGGGAGTCTCTATGTCCCATGGATGTGGGGAGGGGGTGCCAGGCTCATGGGGCTGGATGTGGGTCCAGGGACATGGTGGTAGGGCATTCTGTGTCCCCTGGTTGTGGGGTGGGGGCTGAGGGGCTGCCAGGGCCATCAAGCTGGAGTGGGTGGCACAGACAAGGCTGTGTTCTCTGGGAGTGAGGAGATGCTGAGACTTGGGGGCTGGATGGGGCTGTATCCCCTTTGGGGTGGGGTTGGGATGTGGTGTAGGGGGGTCAGGAGGTACTTGGACCGTGGGGTTGAATAAGGGTTCAAGGATGTGGGGGTGTCTGTGCCCCATGGGGCCAGGGGTCCACGGTCATGTGTGGCATGTGACCCCTGTGCCCCCTCCCAGGTTGTCCCCCCAAGAAGACCCTCTGTGACACCAACACATGCCACAACGGTGGCACCTGTGTGCACGAGTGGGGGGGGTTCAGCTGCCGCTGCCCGCTGGGCTTTGGGGGAAAAACCTGCCAGGAGGGTACTGAGGGCCTGGGGGGACAGCGTGGTGGGACTGTGTGGGGTCCATAGGCTTGTTGTGGGTGTGTGGGGGGACATAGGGAGGGTCTCTGGGTGGGTGTGAGGGCTGTGGGAAGGGGGTGAAGGGCATCCCCACATGTGTCTGAGGGTCCGTGGAGTTGTTGTGGGTTCCTGAGGGGGTATGGGGGATCTGTGGGTGGATGCAGGAGATCTGTGGGAGGGTGTGTTGGCATCTGTGGGATGTGCAAGGGGTCACCAGGTGGGTGCTGGGGATCCAAGAGTGCATATATGAGAGGCTGCGTGGGGTTGTGGGGGGTCCTGGGTGGGGTGCTGGGAGTCCATGGGCAGGCGTGGGTGGTCTGTCAGGGGGGCGTGTGTCCGCTTCCCGACGTGGGGGGCCCTGGGGTGGGCTTGGGGGAGGTGTGTGGGCGTTGCCCCCTGTCCCATGTGCATGCCCCGCAGAGATGGCGAGCCCGCAGCGCTTCGTGGGCAGCAGCTGCGTGGCCTGGAACGGACTGGCGCTGCCTCTCTCCCTGCCCTGGCCGGTCCGAATCATGTTCCGCACCCGCCACCCGCGTGGGGTTCTGCTGCGGGCGGGGGCTGGAGGTCGCCTAACCCTCATCCTGCAGGTGAGCACCGGGAAATCGAATAGGGGACTTTTCCTGAGGAAAGTGCCGGGGAGGAGGGGTGGTTGCCCCGGGTGAGTTACTGATGTGGGTAGGGGTCGTTGCCACAGGAGGTATTGTTTTTGATGTCATTGCCATAGGGGACATTGCCCTGGGAGGGTAGTGACTTGAGCAGGGGTATAGAGGGCTTGGCACTGGGGCAGTGCCAGGGGTTATTGCTCTGAGGGTGGGGGGATTTTGGCATTACTGGCATTGGGGAGTTGTTGGCACAGGGTTTATTACCCTGAGGGAGCCATTGCTGTGGGGGGGTCATTGGAATAAGAGGTATTGCCTGGTATATTTGGCCACGGGGAGGTGGTGGCGTGGGGGGTTGGAATAGGGGAGTTACTCTGAGAGAAGTGCCGGGGGGGTACTGCCCTGGAGGGGGTCTTTTGGCATCGGAGGTATTGCAATGGGGGGCGTGTATTGCTGGGGTGGGGGCAACACTGCAAGGGGGTGCCACCCCTTGAGGGGGCATTACCCAGGGGGGTGTGTTACTGTCCCAGAGTGGAACAATTCTGTATTTCCCGGTGGGAAGTGCCTGGTGCCCGCCAGATTTTTGGGATTCTTGACATGTCTACCCCCTCACAGCTGAGCGAGGGGCAGGTGGTGGCTGGTGCCTGGCAAGGGGGGGCACGTTTGGCTACCCTGCGTCTGCCCCAGGCCAAAGTCAATGATGGTGCCTGGCACCACGTGGAGCTGGAACTGCGGGGGGGCTCTGGCCGCAACCCCCCCACCACCCTCCTCCTCCTCACCCTCGACTATGGCCGCCACCAGGTATGGGGAGAGTGAGGCACAGGGGAGCATCCACTCTGATGATCCCCAGGTGCCACCATGGCACCCCCTGTGGCACCTCAAGGCACCCACAGGAATCTGTGCCCCCCAGGCAGTGGGCAATGTCCCTGGAGAGCTGCAGGGACTGCGGCTGCGCACGCTGAGCCTCGGGGGGCTGCTGGGGGACAGTGGCGCTGTGGCAGAGGGGTTCCAGGGGTGCCTGCAGGTATGGAAGTGTGGGCACAGAGGGTGTGGGGAACATAGGGTGGCAGGTGTAGGGGTGGGGGGTTGGCTTGGGGATGTGGAAGAGGGGGTAAAGGCGTGGTCACAAATGTGAGGGTGACACAGGGACATGGACACAGGGACCTGGCATAGGGCTTGGGGAAGTGGTCACAGATAGTTTGGGATGTGGCAGAGGGTGAGAACAGGGCACAATGAAGCAGGGCCTTGCCTTGGGGATGGGGATGTGGGCATGATGAAGAGGGGCACAGGGACACGGGTACAGTGCCTGGGGACCTGGCCCAGGGCTTGGGGATGTGGCATGGGTTGGGGACAGGGAACAATGAAGCCAGGCACAGGGCTTGTGGACATGCTTATGATGAAGGCACGCATAGGGACACTGGGACATGTGCACAGGGGTTGGGGACATGGGCACAATGGGAGGGAGCACAGGCACACAGGCACAGTGCTTGGGGACATGGCATAGGGAGTTGAGATGTGGCCATGATGAAGGACAGCACAAGGACATTGGGACATGGGCACAGGGATGGGGGCATGGGGTTTGGGAATGTGACACAGAGACTTGGGAACATGGGCAGGATGGAGAAGGGCACAGGGATGTGGTTACAGGGAGTTGGCACAGGACAAGGAGACATGGGCTGTGTGGGCAGGGGGACAATGAGGATGCACTGGGTACTCATGGGCATAGTGACATGGGGCACAGGGACATCACCCTAGGGCCTGGGCAGGATGGGGACATAGCCATGGGGATATGGGTGTGACTGAGGAGGTCATGGGTAGTACAAAGAGTGCTGAAGCAGCAAGAGGTGATGCGACTGGGGATGGGGGCTGGCGTGACATGGTGGGTCCTGGTGTGGGGTTCGGGGAGTCGCGTGTTGTGGGGACAGATTGAACAGGATGACACAAAAGGTCCTGGGTGGTAGTGAGGGGCATTGAGGCTGGGCATGGCACTGGGGAAGGAGGGGTCATGGTGGCTGGGGCATCACTGAGGTCACTGACAGGTGACCCTGTGCAGGGAAGTTGGGGTGGGGTCGGAGGGTGTGCCAGGTTAATGAGGGATCGCTGCCTCAGAGTGTCACCAAGTGGTGCTGAGTTTGGTGCTGAGCTATGGTGACAGGTGACAGGGGGAAACTGAGGAGGGGGTGACACTGTAGGGTGGTCCAGGTTGTCCTGGGGTGTCCTGTGTTGTGGCAGGGACACTGAGGTAGGGATGACAGTTGGGCAGGGGGTTTTAGGGTGGCATGGTGACAGGTGTGGAGGTGAGGTCACACTGATGGCGACACCGTGCAGGGAGTTCTCATGGAGTCTTCAGGGAGTGATGAGGGAAGCGGAGGCATGGAGTGGAGTGTGTTGGGGGGTCCAAGGTGGCTTGGGAGGGAATTTAATGAGAGCATTGATGGGTTGATGACCCTGCAGGGCCTGCGTGTTGGGGACCATGTGGTGACTGCGGGCACCTTGAGCCTGGCACAGGCAGTGCTGGTGAACGTGGAGGGGGGCTGTGCCCTGCCTGATCCCTGTGACTCAGGGCCCTGCCCCCCCAACAGCTACTGCAGCGATGATTGGGACAGTTTCTCATGTCGCTGCCACCCTGGTGAGCACGGACTCCCCAGACCCCTGACACCCTCACAACACACCCCAGACACCCCCCAACATTGGGCCCTGAAAACCCCTGTAACACACCCCTCTGCCACTCCACTGAATGGGGACACTGTCAGGCCCCTGATATCCCCCAATAGCCCCCCAACACTCCCTGACATCTTCCCAACACTGCCCAACACCCTCAGGATGCTGGCACCCCTGTGACACACCTGTGACACCCCTCATTTCTGTGCCTTTGAGTGGAGACCCCCTGACAACCCCTGACATCCCCTGACACCCTGTGGGACACTGACACCACTGAGACACCCCTGTGACACCCCCTACTGCTACCCTGGTAAGCAGAGACCTCCCTGGAACTCCTGACAAGTCCCCACACTCCCTGAGACACTGCCATCCCTCTTGTCACAGGGGTGACACTGCCATCCCATGGCACCATGAGTGGAGACCCCCTGGTACCTCCTGACAACCCTGAGATACTGCCATCCCCAGCACTGTGACACATTGCCCCAACAACACTACCTTTTCTGGGTACCACCAATCCGTCCCTGGCACCAGGGCAGTGCCACTCCCCTGTCACTGTCACCTGGACACTGCCACCCCTATCACTGTCCCCAAGGCACTGCCACCCTCCCTTGTCACTGCCACTCCTTATCACTGTCACCCCTGGGGACTACCCCTCACCCCCATCCCTGTCCCCCATCACTCTACCCTCTTGTTGTCCCCAACCCTTTCCTGTGCCCAGGGTACTTCGGTGACAGCTGTGTCAGTGCCTGTGCCCTGGATCCCTGTGAGCCTCCGGGCACCTGTACCCGCCGCCCAGGCACGGGCCCTGGCTATGCCTGTCACTGTCCCCCGGGCACCTTCGGGACCCTCTGCCAGCACCGGTTGGTGACACTGGGGGGCACATCCATGTGCCAGGGGGACACAGAGCACCCAGGGGGAGGGGGGACACTGTGAGGGACACTGGGGGCAGGGGCTGGGGTGAGAGGAGAGTGGGCATATGGGGCAGGGTGGGCGTGTAAGGGTCATAGTGCACATGTGGTGAGTATGCAAGGGATGAAAAGTGGTACTGTGGGTGTAGAAGTGGTACAGTGGAGGTGCAAGGGGCACTGGGGGTATGGGTGGCACTGTGAGGGTACAAGCGGCCATGTGGGTATGCAGTGGACAGTGTGGGTGTACAAGGGACCGTGTGAGTGTATGAGTGGCATTGTGGGGGTATCCTGGCATGGTGCCCGAGTGCCAGCTCCAGTGTCCCCAGGGAGGCGCAGCCATGTCCGCGGGGATGGTGGGGACACCCCACGTGTGGCCCCTGCAGCTGCGACGTCACCCACGGCTTCAACCCAGACTGTAACAAAACCACGGGCGAGTGTCGCTGCAAGGTGGGACCTGCCAGCCTTTGTCACCTCCCCTGCCAACCTCTGCCATCCTCCTGTCACCCCTCTGTTGCCTCCTGCCACCCTGCTGTCATCCTGTCACCTCCCTGTCCCCCCCGATCATGCCCCCAGTCAACCCCCCAGTCACCTCCCTGCCACCTCCCAGTAACCCCCTGTCAGCCCCACGTCACCCCATGCCCGTGCCTGCAGTGACCCTGTGTCCCCCCAGGACAACCACTACCGCCCGCCAGGAGAGGACACATGCCACCCCTGTGAGTGTTACCCCACTGGGTCACTGTCACGCCGCTGCGATGCCAACACTGGACAGTGTCCCTGCAAAGCTGGTGTCATTGGCCGCCATTGTGACCGCTGTGACAACCCCTTTGCTGAGGTGACAGCCAGTGGCTGTGAAGGTGGGGGACTGTCAACTTGTGTCACCTTGTGCCACCCTGAGTGCCTACTGTCACCCTCCTGTCACACTCCATTACTCCCTGTCACCTTGTGTCACTCTGTGTCACCCTGTGTCACCCTGAGTGCCAGTGACCAGCTACTACTGTCACTCCGCTATCACCCTGCTGACCCCATTGTCACATTAGGTCACCTTGTGTCACCCCACTGTCATTCTGTGTCACACTGGTGTTATCCTACTGTCATCCTGTATCACTGTACACCACCCTGTGCCATCCTGATGCCCCCCGTTCTGCCACAGTTGTCACCCTGGGTGCCAAGGAATGTCACCCTGTATCACCCTGTGTCACACTGCTTTGCCCTGTTGCAACCCTGTGTCATTATGAGTGACAGTGACTGGGTGGTACTGTTACCCTGCTGTCACCCTGTTCTACTCTGCATCACTGCATTGTCATTTTGTGTCAACTGGTGTCACCTTGCTGTCACCCTGGCTGTTGGAAACAGAATTCCGCCAGCACCTTGGTTGTTGGTGTAATCCCACTGACACCTTGTGTCACGCTGCTATCACACTGCTGTCACCCTGTGCCACTATGTCACCCTACTTTCACCCTCTGTTATCCTTTTGTCACCCTGCTCCACCACTGCTGTCACCCTGCTGTTAGCCTGTGTCACCCTGTGTCACCCTGGGTTCCAGTGACCAGGTGCCACTGCCACCCTACTGTCACACTGTGCCACCCTGTGTCCCCCATTTTGATGCCCTGTTGTGTCCCGCAGTGAACTATGACAGCTGTCCCCGGGCCATTGAGGCCAGCATCTGGTGGCCCCGCACTCGGTTTGGGCTGCCAGCTGCAGCCCCCTGCCCCAAGGGCTCTGTTGGTACGTGAGGACATGAGGACAGGGCGGGGGTGGCACTGGGCACACTGCCAGAACGGGGCTGGGGGTGACACAGTGGTGACATCACTGGGATGGGGCTGAGAGGGGTTGACATCACGGCGGTGTCGCTTGGGTGGTACAGGGAGCTGACACGGTGATTGCACTGCTGAGACACGGTGGGGAGAGGGGACACCATGGTGTCACTTCAGGGTGGTGATACGGTGGTGGCACTGCTGCAATGGGATGTTGACAACAGCGGGACAGAGCTGGGGTGTGTCATGGTGGTGGCGTGGTTGGATGGAGCTGGGGTGGAGTGGCACCATGGGGCATCACTGGGACGAGGCAAGGGGGTGATGCTGTAGTGGCACTATTGGGTTGGTACAGGGAGGTGACACTATGGTGGCACTGCTAGGATGGGTTAGGGGTAGTGACACCTTGGTGGCACTACCAAGATGGGAGTGGGGGTGACATGAGTGTGGACCTGTTGAGATGAGGCTGGGGCTGCCACTGTGCTGTCAGTGCAGAGAGTGTGACACTGGTGGCATCACTGGGACAGGACTGGTAGCTGTCACAGTGGTGGCACTGGGGGTAGCACAGAAGTGTGACACTGCGGTGGCACAGCTGGGACAAGGCTGGGGCACCACTGCAGGGTGGCACTGGTGGCATGCAGTGAGTTGAGGCTGCCCCATTGTCCCAAGGTGCACTCACTGTCCCCATCCCATAGGCACGGCACTGCGCCACTGTGATGAGCACAAGGGCTGGCTGCCCCCCAATCTCTTCAACTGCAGCGCACTGGCCTTTGCTGCCCTTCGCCCCTGGGTGAGCTGGGGGAACACCAGCAACAGCCATGTGACAGTGCCACTGGGGCTCCCTTGACTCTGTGTGTCGTCCCCCCAAGGTGGAGCAGCTGGTGGGCAACGAGTCACGGTGGGATGCAGGGCAGTCCCGGCGTGTGGCGCTGGCACTGCGTGAAGCAATGCGTGAGGCCCGTGGGTACTTTGGCAGTGATGTGCACCTGGCATACCAGCTGGCAGGGGCCCTGCTGCGCCATGAAAGCCACCAGCGTGGCTTCCACCTCGCTGCCACCCAGGACGTGCACTTCACTGAGGTGGGCATGAGGTCACAGGGATGGGGACATGCCCAAAGGGGGAACGGGCCAAATGGAAAAGAGGTTGGGATGATGAGCACCCCCATGGGGAAGGATGTGGGTGCATGAGCCCAGACACCGGAATGATGGGCACTCTTGTGGGGAGGGGGATTGGGGCAGAAGGGCCAAGAGTGACAGGGCTCCCAACTATGGAGGCAGAAGAGCAGACACCCGGATGATGGGCACTGGGGAGAGAGGTTGAGGAGGTAGGAAAAGAGGTTGGAGTTATGGGGACCCTTGTGGGGAGAGTCATATTGGGGCAGAAGGTCAAACACTGGGGTGATGGGCACCTACATGGAGAGGGGGGAGGTGGTGCAGGAACCTGGCTGCCATGCTGGGAAGGGTATTGGTGAGGGAGCCTATCACCAGGGTGATGCACCACCCACCTAGAGAGGAATGGTGGTGTAGGAGGTCTGATGCCAGGGTGGTGAACACCCCTGAGCAGCGGGTGTTGGTGTGGCTCAGGGTGCACCCTTAACTTTGTGGGGGTATGGCACCCCTGTTCCCCACTGTCGGTGCCAGGGTGCCCCAGCCACAGAGTCCTGCAGGGGAGGTTAGGGGGCTCCTGCCCAGACCCTAGAGTGCCAGCTCCTAGTGCCACTACCACTGCCTTGCCCCCAGAACCTGCTGCGGGTAGGCAGTGCGCTGCTGGACATGGGGAACAAGCGACACTGGGAGCTGATCCAGCAGACGGAGGGTGGCACAGCCCAGCTGCTGCAGCACTTCGAGGAGTACGCACGAGCCCTGGCACGGAATATGCCCCAGACTTACCTCAGCCCATTCACCATTGTCACCCCTAACATCGGTCAGTGGGGACATGCATGGCTGGAGGGCTGTCAGAGGGGTATCTGCCTGGGAACATAGGCATGCTGGGAACATGTGTGTGCCTGGGGACACACATGTGCCTTTGGTGTGGTGCTGGGGACATGGGCATGGATGTGCCCAGGGGATGTATGTGCTGGGGATATGGACATGTGTGTGCTTGGGGACATGCGTGTGCTCAGGGGATGTGTGTGCGTTGGGGATGTGGATTCATGTCTGGGAACACAAACGTTTATATAGCTGGCATATGTGTGTGCCTGGGGACAGCTGTGTGCACAAGGACACATGCTGGGAGCACGCCTGCATGTGTGACTTGTACCTGGGAACACATGTTGGTGACACGGACATTTGTGTAGCTGGGAAACGTCCTGGGGAACATGGGTGTGCCTAGAGGCGTGCGTGTGTCCCTGGCAATATGGGCTGTGGTCTGTGTGCCCTGGGGTCAGGGAGTGCTGGGTACTCAGGCTGTTGTGTTCTGTGTGTCTCGGCGTTGGTGGGTGCTGGGGTCCATGGCCCTGGGCTCAGTGGATGCTGGGCTTAGTGGGTGCTGGGGTCCATGTGCCTGCAGTTTGGTGGCTGCTGTATGGATTCATTGCTCTGGGATTGTTCGATGTCGGGGTCAGTGCGTGCTGGGCTCAGTGGGTGGTGGAGTCTGTGTGCCACAGGATTGGTGGATGCCAGGATCTATGGTCCCAGGGTCTGCATGCCCCAGGATCCATGCCTCTGGGGTTCATGGGTGCAGGGGTTGGTTTGTTCCTGGTTTGGTGTGCCCTGGGGTCAGTGGGTGCCAAGGTCTGGGTTCCCCAGGGTCAGTGGGTGCCAGGATTGATGGGTGCTAGTGGTGGTATGTACTAGGCTTGGTGTGCCCCTGGATCAGTGAATGCTGGGGTTGGTATGCCCTGGGGTCGGTAGGTGCTGGGGTCTGTGTGCCTCAGGGTTGGTGGCTGCCATACGGTGCCGTGAGTGACGTCGTGTCACAGTGGTGTCGGTGGTGCGGCTGGACAAGAGCAGCTTTGTGGGTGCCCGCCTGCCACGCTATGAGGCGCTGCGGGGAGAGAAACTCCCGGACCTGGAGACGACCGTCATCCTGCCTGACAGCATCTTCTGGCCCCCCGAGGACAGGCGTGAGTCCAGGGCGTAGGGGTGACAGGGGTAGGGTTGGAGACCCATTTGCATCCATGGGGCTGGCAGGGCTTGGGGGGGCCCTTATTTGGCCACGGGGATATGGCACAGCTGGGCACCTTGGCTGGGGGCTGGCAGGGATGGGGGAACCCCAGAATGCCCATGGGCTGACAGGTGCCACCATGGGGACCCCAGTGTGGTCGTGGGGCTGGCAAGGTTGGGACTCCAGGATGATACTGGCATGGCTGGGGACCCTGTAAGGATGCAAGGACCAGGGATCCCAGGATGGCATCAGAGATCCTGATGTGGCTATGGCAGTGGGCAGGGTTGGGGACCCCTGGAGCTGGAAGTGTTGGGGGAACTTTGTTGTGGTCATTGGACTGGCAGAGTTGGGGACTTCAGGGTGGCCACGGGAACCCCAATGAAGTCTCAGAGCACCATGCCACCCCTTGCCATTGGCCCCCAGGCCCCTCAACTGGGCATGGGCAGGCACCACAGGGCACAGGTGGGCAGGAGGAGGAGGAGGATGAAGCAGGCGAAGAAGAGAAGGAGGAGGAGGCAGGGATGACTGTGGTGACCCGGCACAAGCGCCACCCATCCCTGGGTGAGGGCCAGGCCATCGCCAGCGTCATCATCTACCGTACCCTGGCCGGTCTCCTGCCCCAGCACTTCGACACCGACAAGCGCAGCCTCCGGTGCCACTGGGGATGGGGGCTTGGGGGGGCTGCGGGGGGCACATGGGGTGAAAGCCAAGCATCTGGGGGGTATAGTGAAATGGGGACAGGGATGTCCAGAGGGATCACAGGGGAGGGATGGGAAAGGTGACACATGGGGTGCCCAAGGTTGGGGGGCACAGAGTGTGCCTGAAGATGGGGGGTAGAGCACTGGGGAGGTGGCTCAGGGGGTGCCCAAGAATGGTGCCCATGGGGTGCCCAAAAAAGGTGGCGTAGGTGAGAAAGGGGTGCCCTCACAGTGTCTGTGTGGTGCCAGGGCACTCTGTGGCACCCAGGTGGGTTTTGGGGCACCTTGAATGGGCTCCCTGACACCAGTGCCTCCCAGGGTGCCCAAGCGCCCCGTCATCAACACACCAGTGGTGAGCATCAGTGTGCACACGGGGGACACGGATGGTGTGGGGGGCATGGGGACCCCCCAGGCACTGGCCAAGCCTGTCACCCTCCAGTTCCGGCTGTTGGAGACCCAGGAACGCTCCAAGCCCATCTGTGTCTTCTGGAACCACTCTCTGCGGTGAGGGCAGGGCAGGGGACACCCCAGGGGTGACAGGGACACCGTGGGGGCACAGGGACATCCCGGATGATAGGGACATGGGATTGGGGATGGGAACACCTTGGGGAAGATGGGAACACTCCAGAGGGACAAGGGATCTCCCCAAGGAGACAGGGGAGCTGGGGATAAGGACACCCAGGGGAACAGGGGATATCCCAGGGAATGCCCTGGGGGGATGGGGACATCTTGGGAAGTCAGGCACAATATGGAGGGACACAGAGATGCTGAGGTAAGAGGGGATATGGCACACACCAGGGGAACGGGAAACACCCTGCGGGGAGAGGGGCCATGGAAATGGGCACATCCCAGGGAAATGGGGACACCTCAGAGAGGACATGGAATGAGGACCAAGGAGATTGGGACACTGGAGGGACAGGGAGCATGAGGATGGGGACTTACCATGGAGACAGGGGACATAGTAACAGGAATAAGGACACCTTGAGGCAACAGGGGGCATGGGAATAGGGACACCTTGGAGGGGACAGAGGACATACTGAGGGAACAGGAACACGGGGACAGGGCAGAATGCATGCCTCAGTGTCCCTGTGGGTCATGGGTGAGTAACATGGGAACTGGACATGACTGGTGGGTGTCAGGGATAGGATGGGGTGGGTGTTCCCAAATGGAGGTGTGTTCCTGGGTGAGTGTCCCTGATGGGTGAGTGTCCCCAAAGTGGCAGCAGTTGTCTCTGCTAGGTGGATGGATGTTCCAGTGGGTGGGTGGGTGTTGTCTGTGAATGTGTCTGGTGGGTGTGTGTCCCTCTGAGTGGGTGTCCCCAGTGCATGTGTCCCTGGTGGGTGTTCTGGGTTGGGTGCATGTCCCTGGGTAGGGGTGGATGTTCTTAGTGGGTGTCCCTGGTGCGTGTCCTCAGTGTGTGTGTGTGTGTGTGTGTGTGTGTGTGTGTATTTGTCCCTGGTGGGTGTCCTGGTGGGATTCCCAGCTTGTGTCACCTTGTGGTGCTGCGCAGGGCCGGCAGCGTAGGCGGCTGGTCAGCACGAGGCTGCGAAGTCGCCTTCCGCAACCAGAGCCACGTCAGCTGCCAGTGCCACCATCTGACCAGCTTTGCCGTCCTCATGGACATCTCCCGTCGAGAGGTGAGGACATAAAGGGACACGGAGGGGTGCATGAGGACATGGGGGCAGATGTGACACAGGGGACATGGAGGGACAGAGTGACCATGGGGCATGGAATTACCCTGGTATGGTAATGGAGGTGGATGGAGACACATACAGAAATAGGGCATAGGGTGTCAGGTGGTGCCAGGCACAGAGGTGAGGCTTTAGGAACAGGGGCAGGGCTTTTGATAAAAGAGGAGGGACAAGGATAGGAGGGGCTTGGCAGAATGGGTGGGGCAGGGGCAGGGTGGAGGTTCGCATGCTCTTGGAGGCGGGACTGAGAAGAGTGGGTGGGGCTTAAGTGGGTGGTGCTAAATTAGCTATAATTACCCAACCAAGGGGTATGGCTAAATTCAGTGTGTGGAGCTCCCTTGGGGCAGAGCTAAGTGGGATGGGTGGGGTTATGTCAGATCTGTTAGCACGCTCCCTCAGGGGCGGGTCCAGTTATCACGAGTGAGGTTCCAGTGGATGCAGCTGAGCAGGCTGGGCCAGTCGGTCTCCAAGGGGCAGAGCTGATGTGGGTGGGGTTACAAGAGGTGTGGCTGAGTGATGTTTTCAGGGCCTGTGGTGGCATAATGTGGGCAGGGTTTCCTGGGGCAGGGTTGAAAACTGGCTGGGCTGTAAAGAGATGTGGTCACTGCTGTGGGTGTGGTTTTAGGGGGCAGGGTCCAGTACCATAGGTGGGGTTGAAAGGGGCAAGGCTGAGGGATGGGGGTGGAATTTTGAGGGCTGGGTCTTAGTGGTATGGGAGAGATTTAAAAGGGTGGAGCTAACACAACGTGGGTGGGGTTTTGAGTGCCATGGTTGAAGTGCTGTGACTGGGGGTTAAAAAGGGTGGGGTTACCAGGGGCAGGGCTGAATAATGTGAGCAGGCTTCCTATTGGGCTATGCATAGTGGGCAGGACTTCCCAGGCCCAAGGACTGATTGCTTTGTAAGGGGGGACCACGTCTCTGTTGATGGGGATGTCTGGAGGGGCACGCACACTGAGCACATGCCTGACATATGCTGATCCTGGTGCTGCAGAATGGGGAGGTGCTGCCGCTGGCAGCACTCACCTACGGCTCACTGGGCGTGGGGCTGGCGGGGCTGGCACTGGTGGTCCTGGCCCTGGGGACCTTGAGTCGGCTGCGTTCCAACCGCCACAGCATCCGCCGGCATGGCACAGCTTCACTGCTCCTTGCACAGCTTGTCTTCCTGCTTGGCATCAACCAGACCGATGTCCCGGTGTGTGGGTAAAGGGGGCTGGGAAAGGAGGGAAGAAGTGGGGATCACTGGGAAGGACAGGTTGGGTCAGATGATCTGCTGCCTTTGAAGTGTTTGAGTTGGTGGGGCTGAAATGGGTGAAGCTAAGGAGTGGGCACTGCCATGGTGGGCTGGGCCTAAGGGGTGGCATCTAAAAGACACGAGGACTATAATGGGTGAAATCTGTTAAAGGGGTGGTGATGTTGGGGGGTGGAGTCTGTTTAAAGGGGTGGGGCTTCCAAAGCAGTGGGGCTGAGGGGTAGATGTTATCAAAGGGGTTGGCTCTCAAGGGGGTGGGGCCCATCAAAGAGGTGGGGCACTCAAGGAGTGAGGCCTATAAAAGGACTGGAACCTTTTAGAGGAATGTGACCTCAACAGGGAAATAACCTCTCAAAGGGGGTGGAGCTCGAGGGGTTGTGCATATGGTTGGATGGGTGGGGCTGTGGGCCGGCAGTGACAGGGTGGGTGCAGCTGGCGTGCACCGTGGTGGCCATCCTGCTGCAGTTCCTGTACCTGAGTGCGGTAGGCTGGGCACTGCTGGAGGCACTGCACCTGTACCGGCGCCGCAGTGAACCCCGTCATGTCGACCGTGGTCCCATGCGCTTCTACCACATACTGGGCTGGGGACTGCCTGCTTTCATTACCGGTGAGCCCTGCTGTGAAACCCTGCTCTCATTCTAACCCCACACCCTGGACCGCTAGCTGCCTATCTCCACCTGGGGCAACACCTCCTGGTGGCTACACACCCCCTTCTAGGCTATGGTACTGCCACCTGAATATCTTTCCCCTAATCCATTTCGTGCATGGTGGGATCCTATTTCCATGTGTAACCCCACCCTCAGATGTATCTTTGCCAGCATAGCCACACCCCTGGATATAACCCCGCCTCCAATAGGATAGTCACGCCCAATCCAAAACAGCCCCACCTCAAGAGTTTACTTCCACCCTTAACCACCATAGCCACACTCAGATGGTTTCAGACACACACCCAGAGTCATAGCTCTGCCCTCATCTATGAGACCCAGTCCCCGAGATTTTAGACAGGCCCCTGGGTCCACAATCCTACCCTCATCCATCATAGCTCTGCCCCCAAATTTTCAGTCACACCCCCGGGGTCATAGCCCCCTTCCAAAGAGTATAACCCCAGCCCAATATTTTATCCCCACCACAGGAGTTTAGCCCCACCCTTATCCATCTTATCTCTCCCTCAAGAGCATCTTTCCCAATATACCCTTATCCATCTTATCTCTCCCTCAAGAGCATCTTCAATATGCCCCCAGGGCTATAGCCTTTCTCCATCAATCATAGTCAGATATTCTCCCAGGATCTTAGTCCTGCCCTCATCAGCATAACTCCACTCCAAGAGAATAGACCTGTAATAACCTCTTAGACAAGCCCCCAGTGCCATATTCCTGCTCTCATCAACACTGCCACATACCCAAGAGCTTAGACATACCTCATTTACATAGCGCTGTCTCTACCCAGCGTAGCCACATCCCCAAGAGCAGCACCTTCTTGTCAGCTCTGTGCCATCCACGAGCCATTCCATTCCCCGTCCTGCCATAGCTTCACTCAGTTTAGCCCCACCCCTCCCACCTTAGCCCCCTGTCTCCTCTGACAGCCCCACCCACTGAATTGGCCCTGCCCTGATCTCTCCTGTATAGGGCTGGCGGTGGGGCTGGACCCCGAGGGCTATGGGAACCCCGACTTCTGCTGGCTGGCCCTGCATGACAGCCTGGTGTGGAGCCTGGCTGGACCCTGTGCTGCTGCCCTCGCTGTGCGTATAGGGCTGGGGGCTGGGGAGGGCAGGGGACCCCATATCACCCTGCTCATTCCCTGCACCCCCAGGTTGGCATCTTCTTCCTGGTGCTGGCGGCCAGGGCCACCTGTGCCACCCCCCAGGGCTTCCAGAAAAAGGGCTCAGCGTGAGTCACCCAGGCGGGGTCACCCACGGGGGGCAGGGGACAAGGTGGGGATGGGGTTGCCCAAGGAGGGCATGGGAGGTTGAGGCACCCATTGTGAGCACAGTGGGTTGGAGCACCCATAGAGGCTACGGGTCGCTGGGGGCTAGGGGGCACCCATAGGGGACTGGCCTTTTGGGGAACCTGCAGAGGGCAAGGAGGCACAGGGTGGACTAGCCTCCATGGGGGGCAGGAGAGTACTGGGGACTGGGCTGCCTATGAGGGGTAGGAGAGGATGGTGGGGCTGGGGCATCTATAGGAGCAGATGAACACAGGGCAGCCATGGGAAGGCAGAGGGGAATGGAGAGCAGTGGGGGGGTACAGGGGGCTGGAGCCAATGGAGGGCATGGGAGGTTGGGGGACCTGTGGAGGGCAGGGGGGCATCAAGGGCAGAGTCACCTATGGGGGCCTCAGGGGTCAGGGGAGGTTGGGACATCTAGAGGGGCAGGGGGGCACAGAGCAGCCATGGGGTGGCAGAAGGGCACTGGGGACAAGGGCACGGCATGCTGGGGTTAGGCTGGGCCCACAGGGAACAGGGGAGCTTAGGGGGCTGGAGCATCCAAGAATGGCGGAGTGGGTCAGGTAGGGGTTGGGGCATCTGGGCAGGGAGGGGGCTATGAGGGGCTGGGGCAACCCCGGGGGATAGAAGTACAGAGGGCTTGTGACATGAGATGTCATTGGGGTGACACTGGCATGCTGTTGGGGTGCCCAGGTCTGGGGTGTGCACAGCTGCAGTCCTACTGGCCATGCCCAGCCTGGCCTGGCTTCTGGCCCTGCTCTCAGTCAACAGTGACACGTTGCTCTGTCACTACCTGTTCGCCGCCTCCAACTGCCTCCAGGTCAGTGGGGACCACCTGAGACTCCACCCTTGGGACCCCCCAAACACACACCCTGGGGACCTCCAGAACCACTGCCCCTGGGACTACCAAAGACTCCAGAGCTCCAATGCCTCCTCCACCTCTGGGATCCCCAGAGACCCCAGAGCTCCCTGAACCTCACACCCTTGGGACCTCCAGAGTCCCACACCTATTTGTGGGGCACCCACCCAGTGGGCACAGAGAGGTCCTTTGCCATAGGCAGGACACTAATCGGAGGTACCCAGTGTGTATGGGGGCACCTCAACCACTCCATGGTGCATATGGGGGTTCCTCATCCTGTCTGTGATATCAGTGGGGGGCACCTAGTGGGTATGTGGGGAGACCCTCATTCTCTTTGAGACGCCAATGGGATGCACCCAATCTGGATAGGGACCTGTCTGGGGTGCTGCTGGGATCCTCACAGGTTGTTCACACCCTTCATTGTCCCCCCTGCCTCCTCTCTGCCCAGGGCCCCCTCATCTTCCTGTGCTGTGTGGTGCTGAGCAAGGAAGTGCGGAGGAGCCTCCGCCTGAGCTGTGCCCGCTGCCACCACCCACCACTGGCCACCAAGGCCACCCTGACCCCTGTGAGTGCTGGGGGACAGGGGGGGTGCTGGGTAGCGAAGGGCAGCCCATGCCATGGCTATGACATTGCTGTGCCCTTGGCAGGCCTATGGCAGGGACAGCGCATACGTGGCAGGGCAGCTGTACCCGCCCCCAGGTGGTGGGTCCTCGGGGTCCCTGCACAGCACCGCACGCTCGGGCAAGAGCCACCACAGCTATATCCCATTCGTGCAGCGGTACTGGGCACAGAAGGAGCTGGGGCATGGGTTTTTGTGGGGTCCTGGGCTGGTGTGGCAATGGGATGACAAGATGGAATGGTTATGGGATGGTGGGGTAACAGGCTGCTGGCGTGGTTGAGTGGTGGGTTGGTGGGGTGGCAGGATGGCATGGCATGGGGGTATTGGGATGGCAGGATGGTGTGTGGTGGGGTGACATGGTTGTGAGGGTGTTGGGATGGCTGGGTGGTGGGGCAATGGCATGGTTGCATGGCAGTACAGTGGCAGGATGGCAAGCATTTGGAGTGGTGAGGTGGTAGGGTAGCGGGGTGGTGGCAAAGTGGGGGGTTGAGGGGGTGTCAGGATGAAGGGGTGGCAAGGGTAGGTGTCAGGGTGATGGATATGAGGGTGGTGGGTGTCAGTGGATATTGGCATGTCGGTGGGTGTTGGGTGTCAGTGGGTGGACATTGTGTTGGTGTCAGTCACTGGGTGACAGTGGATGGTAGGTGTTCGTGAGTGATGGTTGGGTCCTGATGAGTATTGTGTCCCCACAGGGAGGACTCAGGGCTGGCTGGCAGCCCAGGACTGGGACCAGTGCCGCTGCCTGAGCCTGGGGGGCTCTTCCTTGATTCCCAGGACCAGCCCGAGGGTATGGCCTCACCCAGAGGGCAAGTGTGTCCAGCCTCAGCCCAGGGGGCAGGAGGTGTCTCTGGGCACCCCCTGACCTGTGACCCCCCAGAGCATGACACGGACTCGGACAGTGACGTGTCCCTGGATGACCTGAGTGGCTCCTATGGCTCCACACATTCTTCTGATAGCGAGGATGACGCCCCCTGTGGCTGGGACCCCTTACCCAGGGCTCCCCTGGGTCCCCCTGGCCCTGGTAACACCCTCAGGGGAGGTGGAGATGGGAGGCCTTCAACCTGGCTGGGCACTGATGTGGGAGGCACAGAGTGGACAAGGGATCCCTTGTCCAGCCTGGAGTTCTGATAGAGATGTATAGTGGGTATGGGGTAGAGGGTCCCTTGTCCAGTCTGGGGTGGTGATGGGGGACACATAAAAGGTTTGGAGGGGTCCCTCATGCAGTCAGAGGTGCTGATGGGGCACTGAGGGGGGAAGGATGGCTCCTTGTCCAGTCTGGGGTGTGGATGGGACTGACACAATGGGTTTGGGTGCATCCCTCACAATGACTATGTGCTGATGGGGGCACCCAGTGAGGATGGGGGGGCAGGGTTCCTGGTCCTGCCTGTCCCTGCTTCCTTCCTTTCCCCACAGGTGACCCCCTGCTGCCCCCAGGATGCCCATACTGGCCAGGGGAGTTTGTGACAACAGCGAGTGAGAGTGAGGGACCAGGAGGTAGCGAGGGACTGCGAGTGCAACCATCTGGTGACCAGGGACACCCCTGGGGTGATCCCCCCCAGCCCAATGATGAGGCATTTCCCAGGGGCCCCCTGCTGCTGCCCCTGCCCCACCCCCACAAAGGTATGGGCTGCCATGGCAGGGGTGGGCACTCCAAATCTGGCCTCCCCACCCATGGGTAATGCCTCTGCAGGGATCCTGAAGAAGAAGTGCCTGCCCCCCATCAGTGAGCGGGGCAGCGCCCAGCGCCCTGGGCCGCCCCCACCGCCTCCGGCTTGCACAGCTGCCTCCTCTGGCAGTGACGGGGGGGCACCCCCAGTCCCCCGACCTCGGCAGAGCCTCCAGGAGCAGCTCAGCGGCCTCACCCCCATTGCTATGAGCATCCGCACAGGCACCGCTGACGAGGATTCCTCTGGCTCTGAGTGAGTGCCTATCATATCCAAGAAGTGCTCACTGGGAGTTCTCTGGGTATTAGGGTTCCCTCTGGGCACCCATTGGGTCTGAGGGTGCCCTTGGGGGGGTACCAGGGTTCCTGTTGGGTGGACAAGCAGTGAAACACTGCTTATTAAGGTATCCTTTGGATGCCTATCAAGTGCAAGGATGGCTGGGTACCAGGGTGCCAAGGTTCCCATTACACCCTTATTTAGTGCCAGGGTTTCTTTCAGCTGCCCGTTGGGCACCAATAGGGTCCAACACTGCTTGTTGACTGCTCATCAGGCGCCACAGTTCTGACTAGACACTGAGTGCAATTTTACTTATTGAGTATCCATCAGGTTCCATGGTTCCCTTTGGGTGTCCACTGGATGCCCATCCAGGGTTCCTTCTTGGGTGCTCACCAGGTCCCAGCAGTCCTTTTGGGTGCTCACTGGATGCTAGGGTGCCCATTGACTGCCCACCAGGTGTATGGGTGTTTGTCAGGTGCCCATAGGCCACCAGGATAACCAACAGGTGACCACTGGGTGCCAGGATTCCTCTTGGGTGCCCATGGGGTGCAAGGGTGGCTGTTGGGTGCCCACTAGATGCCCACTGGGTGCCCATTGAGTACTGGGGTACCCACTGGATACCCATTGAATACTCACTGGGTGTCCATCAGATAAAACCACAGCCATGGGATGCCAATTGATTGTCCATGAGTGCCCACTAACCACTGGATGCTCATTGTGCATCCATTGACCATTATATATCCATTCGGTGCCCACTGACTGTCCATTGGGTGCTTAATGACCTCTGGGGGCACACTAGGTGCCCATCAGGTCTAACAGCACCAGTTGCATACCCACTGACCATTGGGTCACCCACTGAGTATTGGGGTGTCCACTGGTGGCCCATCAGGCCTAACAGCACTTGTTGGGTGTGTGTTAACTGTTCATGAGTGTCCATTGACCACCGGGTGCCCCTTTGGTCTAACAGTGCTCATTGGGTGCTGGAGTGCATGTTGGGTGCCCATTGACTGTCCAAAGGTGCCTATTGACCACTGGGTGCCCACTGGGTGGTGGGGTGCCCACTGAGTACCCCCTGACCACCCACAGGTGCTCAGGGCAGAGCTAGCACAGCAGCACTAACTAACTCTTCTCTCCCCCTCTACCCCCCAGATTTCTGTTTTTTAATTTTCTCCATTAACCCAAGGGGGCTAGGGGGACTCCCCCCCAACCCTCACCTCTCCATCTCCCACCATGGCTGGGTGCTGGGTGCTGGGGGGCACAGAGGGCACCCTGGCACCCATCTCCCCCATCACGCATCTGTCTGTCTTGTTTTTTATCCACCCCCACCCCCCGCTTTGTATCCACTTCCCCCATCTGTCCGTGCCCCCCACCAGGAGCGACGAGACCTCAATCTAATGGGGACCCAGCAGGCAACCCACACACTGTGCCAGGGACACCAGGACAGGGAGGGCACCAGGATGGTGGGGGGGACACACCAGGATTGGGGGCGTACAAGGACTGGGAGGACATCAGGAGGGGGCAGGGAGCCACATCCCCTCCCCCCCAGTGCACTTTGTATCCTTGCAGGGATTGGCACCTTGCAGGGGGGTAGCACAGGGTGCCCCTGTTTTCCCCCCATGATCACCCCCAGGCCCTTTGCCCAGCAGAGTGCTTTATTTAAAAAATACATGAAAATACAAAAATGGGAATTTATAACCAACTTCCCCTATTGTGCCAACCCCCCTGAAGGTGCCACCCATCCCATGGTGTGAACTTCCCCAGGTGGGGGGCATGTGGAGGGGGGACCAGTTGGGGGTTCAGGGATGTCTGGGGAACACCCCCTCCCCTGCCCAGGGGTGAGGCTCAGGTGGGGGAACCGAGGGATGGGTGTTGTGGGGTGAGGGACCCCTGGGTACTGGGGGATGTGGGGGGTTTCCTACTGCTGATTGGACCTTTTGTAATTAAAGCAAAACGCAGTGCATGCCTTGGCTCATCCCTGGGGAGGCCCGTGCCTCTCCCACCCCAACCTCAGCCGGTCCCCGGCGGTTCCAGCTCTGCCCTGCCTTGGCAGCCAAGGGGTTCCTTGGCTGTTCCCTGGGGGCCCCTGGCACTGCCTGCCTCCTTCCAAAACCTCAGTTCATCCGTAGGGTTGCCTTGGCTCTGCCCCTCCCAGCCTAGGTACCTTGGCTGGTACCTAGGGGGAGGTCTGGGTGCCCCCAGGGTCTCTGGGCGGGTGCAGGGTGGTTTGGGGGTGTCACCTCGGGGTGCTGCTCACCGCCGTCTTGCGTGGGGGCCGCAGGCGGGCAGGGGGGGGTCCTGGTTTGCACCCCGAGGCAGTAGTTGGGGGGGCTGCCCGTGCTGCCCCCACACCTGCAAAGGGGAGAGAAGCCATAGAGAAACTGAGGCATGGAGGAGGGGGCATCCCCTGTGACCCCCTAACCCCACTACATCCTTACCTCTGGGAGTGGGGGTCCTCCCACCCACTGCTGGAGTCCGAGGGGACACCTTAGGGAGGGCAGTGGGTGCAGGGGAACAGCCAGAGGGGACAGATGCGGTGGTGGTCCTGGCGTGGGGCTGGCGGCTGGAGGGCGGGCAGGGGACTGTACCCCTCCTTGCCTTTGGCTGACCTGGGGAGAAAGGGGGAGTTGGGGTATGGCCCAGGAACCCCTATAGCTGTGGTATTCCCATCCCCTTGCCATCACTACCTGCTGTCCCCCCCCGGGGGGGCTCTGACCTGCCCCGGGCACCAGCCCACTGCCCCTGGGGAGGGCACGGCCGGGAGGGGCCCACATGGCTGGTGGGGAGCCCCCTGGCCCCAGAGGGTCCCTTCACCGCTGCTGTGGAATTACGGCTGGGGGGTGCCTGAAAATAGAGGAGATATCACTCAGTGGGTGCCTCGCACCCAGAGGGCCTGGGGAGTTCATGATGACCCTTGGAGACAGGGGGCCACTCACTGCCCCCATCTAGGATGGGTTGGGGGGGGGGAATCTGGGCATTCAGCCCGGGTGGGACACAGCTACATTGGGACCCTACCCCTGGGTCTCACCTACCTCGGGAACGCTGGTGGCAGCAGAGGCCCCCGGGGGTTTGGCTGGGACGCGAGGGATGGGGGCAGGTCCCTGCGACTCCACGGTGGGCAGGAGTGCCCGCACCGGGCTGTCCTTCACCACGAAGGTCTGGCGGCGGGGGCTGCGGGGGGTGCCGGGGGGCGTGGCGGCGGGTCCCGGGGGGTCTCCAGGGGCGGGAGGGGGCAGGTGACACCCCTCCAACTGCGCCGCCAGGCGCGTGGCCTCCCGCACCATCTCTTCCAAACGGGCCCCGTGCAGGGGACTCCAGCGCCCGTTGCCGCCCTTGTGCCGGCACCCGCCGCCCGGGCTATCCTCATCCTCCTCTTCCTCCTGGCTTCAGATCAGGTGGGGGTAGGGGGAAAGGTGGTGTCAGCCCCCAACACCACTGCCAAGAAGTGGCAGGAGCCCCCCATGCCACCCAGGACACCATTCAGTGAGTGACACGTCCCCCAGGACCCCCAGAATCACATCTATGAAGGAGGTATGTCCACAGGACTCCCAGGACCCTGTTCGTGGGGTGACTTGTCCCCTAGGACCCCATCTTTGGGGTGTGTTGTCCCTTGTGGCCTCCAGGACCCCAACTGTGAGTTGCTACATCCCCCCCAACCCCATGCATGGGGTGACACGTCCCCAGGACATTGACAATGAGGTGCCATCTCCCCCTGTCCTCCATGTCCCATGCTATTCCCCATGTCCCCAGCTGTAAGGTGCCCTTTTCCTCCTACCCCTCTGTACCTGTCCGATGGGGACAGCACGCCAAAGTCGAAGCTCTCCTCGGTGACAAATCGAACATCTGGGGGGACACTGCAGATGAGCGCCAGCCTCCCCCCACCCCAGGGGGGGAAACACGGGGGACATGCAGCGCTGGCACTGCCGTACCTCGGTCGTCGGCCATTGCCTCGGAGCACCGGGGCCACCTGTGGGAGATGGGGGGGTCACCACTGACGCAATCGGGGTCCCCCACCCATGCCCCTACCCGCCCTCCATGTCCCCAACCCCCGCTGGCCCCCGGTGGCACCGGCCAGCGCGCGGGTGACACGGCCGGTGCCAGGCGCCGCCGGGCTCAGTGCCACCGGGATGGGGACAGGGATGGCTCCGCTGGCGCCAGTAGGCACCCCCAGCCCGAGTGTCCTCAGTGCCACAATAGGAGGTCCCAACCCCTCACCCTGATCCCTGAGAGTCCCCAGTGCCACCACGGTGGTACCCACTCCCTATCGGGGGGACCCCAGCCCAAAACTGAGGGGCTCCAACCCCATTGGGAAGTCGCAGCCCCACATCCGGGGGAACCCCTGTCCCACACCCACACCCCGATCCCGGGAGGCCCCCAGCCTACATTGTGATCCCCGGGGCATCCCAGCCCCACAGCCTGGGGACCCAGCCCCACATCTTGATCCTCAGGGGATCCCAGCTCCACACTAGAGGACCCCAGCCCCATACTGAGGGGTCCCAGTCTTGAATCCCGATCCCGAGCGGGTCCCATCCACATTCCTAGGCCTCCCAGCTCCCACGGCGATCAGACCCAAACCCCGATCCTGGGGGTCCAATTCCCACTCCTGGCTCCACTTCCCAGCCCCACACTGAAGGGTCTCAGCCCCATAATGGGACGATCCCTCCCCCACACCTAGGGAATCCCCCAGCCACGCACCCCCCCCAGCCCCGGAGACGCCAATTCCATATTGGGGGGTCCTAGCTCCAGTCTAAAAGGGTCCAACCCCGCCGACGAGTCTCAGCCCCGCATCTCAATCCGTTGATGACCCCAGCCCCACAATGAGAAAGTCCCAGCCCCCACCGGGGGTCCAGGCCTCCCAGCCCCAGCCCTGGGGGTCCTCAGCCCCTCACCCCGACCCCACGTCACCCCATCTCCGCATGGGGTGGTTTACCCCGCGCCCCGCGGCACCCCCGATCTCCCCGCAGGCTTCCCCTCTGCCCGGGGGTTCCGGTCTGCCCCTCGCCCCCCTCTCCCCCCACCACCTCACCGCCCCCGGCTCCCGCTCGCCGCGCGCGCCGAGGAGGCGTGGCCTAACTGAAGGGGCGTGGTCTCGTTCGAATTCCCCCTCCCCTTGCGGCTCAATCGCGGTGCGCCCGCCCCGGGCTCCGATTGGTCCGCGCCCCGTAAACCCCAACTCTGACTGGCCTATCTCCTCGCCTTTCGCCTCACGGATTGGCTCTCGTCCTCCCCGCGCCCCGCCCACCACCGGCTGGGGGCGTGGCCCGGAAGCGCGGCGACGGAGGGTCCTTCCGCCACCGGTGCCGCCGTAGCATGGCCGCCGTTCCGCCCGACTCCTGGCAGCCGTCCACCGTTTCCATGGAGACCACGTAAGGGGCAGGGCCTG
Organism: Parus major; assembly: GCF_001522545.3. Classification (NCBI taxonomy): domain Eukaryota; kingdom Metazoa; phylum Chordata; class Aves; order Passeriformes; family Paridae; genus Parus; species Parus major. The sequence goes on along the minus strand of NC_031795.1, from coordinate 50,191 downwards.
GCCCCGGTACCGGCACCGGCACGGGAGCCCCCGCCCACCCCTGGTCCCGCCCCCTTCCGCGGCACTGGTAAATCGGTGTCCGCTCCCTCCCCCCTCGGCTTCTATGCAGTCACGGTGTTCCTGACTCCCCGGTCCTCCCGGTATGGGGCAGTCCCCGGTGTCCGTGAGCCCCCGGTACCAGGCAGACCCTGAATTCCACAGGTGCTAAGAAGCTCCCAGGGTCTCCGGAACGGGACAGCTCCGTTATCCCCCGGTATCAACCAGTCCTGGTTCCCGCCCCGGTACTAGAGAGCCCCTGGTTCCCCCCCGGTGTCCCCCATGGTGTTTGTAACCCCCAGGCCCCTCGGTACCAGGCAGATACCAGTGACCCGGTTAGCCCGAGTGTCTCCCAGTACTGCACAGAAACAGCCAGTCCTGGTTGTTTCCCCTGGCAGCGAGAGCTGTCCGTGTCTTCCTGGGGTTCCATTATTCCCCAGCACCTGCAGCCCCCATTGCCCCCCATCCCTTCTCACCTCTGTGGTCCCTGTCCCTGACTGACTCTGGGGAATGGGGGGATGGGGGGGTTACATTGAGGTGTTTCCTGGTACCCTTCCCGATCCTGTTCCCATTCCTAGTATTCCCATTTCCCATTCCCTGGGTGTACCTGCTGGTGCTGGAGCTGTACTAACAGCACAGCCCCCTGACTTTGGTCTGAAACTGGGGTTGGGGGTCACAGTGGGATGACCCTGCTCTGCAGCTGCAGAATTTACCATATAGGTGGAGGAATTTACAGCAAGGTGACCCACATCTCCTGTTTCCATTCCTGATGCTGTTCCCTTGTTCGCAATGTTGTTCCTGTTCCTGATTTTACCATTCCCAGGATGGGCTCTCCGGTGCTGGAGCTGTAGTGGCAGGCCAAGACCCTAGCTTTGGTCTGAAACTGCGTGTGGGAGTCACAGTGTGATGACCCTGTCTCCAGTTCCCATTTCCAGTGCTGTTCCCCATTCCTGTTCCTGCTGTTGCCATTCACAGAATGAGCCTGCTTGTGCTAGAGCTGCACTGGCAACACAGCCCCTGGCTTTAGTCTGATGCTGGGGATGTGGGTGTCACTTTGGGATGATCCCATTTCCTTCCCATTCCCATTACTGTTCCCCATTCCCGGTGCCTTTCCCATTCACACTACCTGTGTTCCCATTCCAGGATGGGCCCACTCGTGCTGGAGCTGTACTGGCAACACGCTCCCCGCACCTGCAAGAACTTTGCTGAACTGAGCCGCCGTGGGTACTACAATGGCACCAAGTTCCACCGCATCATCAAGGACTTCATGGTGCAGGGAGGGGACCCCACAGGTACCGGTGAGTACAGGCCTCTGAAATCTCCCTACGACCCTCCCTGGTGCCAGCGATTCCTTCTGACCCCTGAATTCACCTGCAGGCCGTGGTGGCGCCTCTATCTATGGGAAGCAGTTTGAGGATGAGCTGCACCCTGACCTGAAGTTCACTGGTGAGCGGGGCCAGCACTGGGAGAGCACTGGAGGGGTATACCCAGGAGCCAGGGACCCCACCTATAGCGGGGCAGGACCCCTGAGAACACACCTGTGGGATGTGATATCCCCTGTGTCCTCCTCCATGGGGTGACATGACTTCCAGCTCTCCAGTCATGGGTTGGTGTGTCTCAAGGTGGCTAGTCATGTGGTATGTCCTCCAGGACCCTGGCTGTGAGGTGGCATTTCTCTCCTGTCCCCACAGATCCCATCTATAGGGTGACAAGTCTGCTGTGTCCCCCAAACCCCCATTCATGGAGTGACATGACACCCAACTCATGGAGCTTTGCCATGGGTTTCCCTGTCCTCTATTTCCCCATTCCTGGTGTGATGTGTCCCTGTGTCTCATACACAGCAGGATTCTGGCAATGGCTAGCATGGGGCTGGACACCAACAGGATCCAATTCTTCCTCATGTCCCCTAAGACCTCTCTATTGGGTGACGTTTTCCCCATGACACTAGGACCTCAGCCATGGCTGAGACATGACATGTCCCTGAGACCCCATCCATGGGGTGGCATGTCCTCCATAGCCCCCAGTACCCCATCCCTTGAGTGGCATGCCCCCCCAAGTCTCTGGCCATAGCATGGCATGTCCTTCAGGGTGCCAGGACCCTTGGCCCATGTCCCACAGGCACTGGGATCCTGGTGATGGCCATTATAGGGCTGGACACCAATGGGAGCAACCCAAGACCAAGACCCTTCTGTCAGGTGACAGGTTACCCAGAAGTCTGGCCATGGAGTGACATGTCCCAAGGATCACAGCCATAAGATGACTCCCTCCAGTATCCCAGTCTTGGGGTGACATGTTTCCCGTGATACTGGGATTTTGGCCATGAGACAACATCCCCCATGGGATGACATCATGCTGGAACCTTGGCTGTAGGGTGACATGTCCCCTGTATCCATGTGGTGACATGTCCCCATATCTCACAGGTGCTGGGATCCTGGCAATGGCCAATGCAGGGCCGGACACCAATGGAAGCCAATTTTTCCTGACACTGGGCCCAGCACAGTGGCTGGATGGGAAGCACAGCATTTTTGGGAGGGTGTGCCAAGGAATGGGGGTGCTGGGGCGCCTAGCCATGGTGGAGACCAACTCCCAGGACCGACCTCTCGACGATGTCAAGATCATCAAGGCGTATCCCTCGGGGTAGGGGTGTGGGGTGCCCTCCCTCCAACATGTACTGCTTGTTTGTAATAAAAGAGGTTGGATGTAGTGGGACCCCCCCAGAGTGGTGGTTTTAGGGGGAGGTTGGGGAGGTGTCTTTGACATGTTGGGGGTTGTGAGCCCCGCCAAAGGGGTTTGTGGGTGCCTTTGGAGGGGCAGGTGTCTGTCCCTGGGAACATGGAGCTGCCAGTGGCCCCAGTTCCTGGGGGTGCAGAGTGGGTGCCACCAGTGGGTGCCCAAATTTACACCTGTTTGTGGTGACCAGGCTGGGTCCGTTGGTCTGACCCAGATGCCACGACTTTCCCAGAGGGAGTGGTCCCTGGCCACTGCGTAACCTCAGCGAGGGGGGCAGCCTGCGACTGCAAGTGATTTCAGCTCAGTGATTTCAGCTCTGCTTGCTAGGTTATCCTGGGCCGACTCAGAGACAGAGAGACAGGAGCGTCGTGGCAATTCCACAGAGACAGCCTTTATTGTCCAGCAGCTCTGCAAAGGGTAGCCAGGGACAGTGCCTCCCTCCTGAACTGGGCAGAAGCTGGGGTTTTTATGGGGGAAAGACAGGGTGGTTACCAGGGGGGAAAACCAATGGGTTACAAGAGATCAACATAGTTACCAAGGCATGGTGGGATACCTCACCATCTAAGGGATATCTCTCCAGGAGAAGGTTGTGATATGCTTATCCCAGTTCTCTCAGGGCACATTTCTCCATGGAAAACCCTCGGCAGGCTCGTATGTGTCCACACCTACTGTGTGGTGTCTACATGTCCTTAAAGTTTCCTGGAGCCTCCCGGAATGTGCCCCCACCATGGGCTTGTTGGATCACTGAGCTTTGGGTAGAAAGGGGGAATTGGTGCTGTCCCACTGGAGCGGGCTCCCCAGAAAGCACTGGGCACCCCTGAACTGGCAGTGGGGTCTGCATACTGGGTTCACCCCTGGCACTGGGTAACCCCCCAGCAATAGGTGTCCCCCCTGACTCCCAGTGCAGGACCTGGGACGGTACTGGGAGCTGCTGGGTGTTACTGGAAAGGGTGCAGGGAGCTACTGGGGGCATAGCAGAGGACTGGGGGACTCTGCGTCTGCAGTTGGTGGGGCTGTAGGGATAGTGGGAAGGTTCTGATTAAGGAGGAACTAGGGGGATTGGGGGCTCATCCTGAGGAGTGGGTGGTATGGAGAGTGTCACCATGGCACCGGGCGGCGCACCAGGAATATCGGAACCGTGCTGGGGCTAACGGGGAGGGAGCACCGGGGGTCCGGTCTGGGGGTGATCCCGGGGGCGGTACCAATGGTCCGTAGTGTACCGGAGGCAGCCTCGGGGGCAATCCCAGGGCAGCAGCAGTGGTCTTGGAGCGATCCCGAAGTTGATCCTTGGTACCCGCGTCCGGGGGGCACTGGGAATGGGGAGGCGGAGTGGGACACCGGGGGCGATGCGGGGGGCGGCACCGGACATCTGAGGGTGATGCCGGGGATCTGGGGACTATCCCGAGGACAGTATCGGGGATCCGGTACCAGGAATGGGGAGGCGGCCCCGAGGGCCGTGTGGGGGAGGTGCCGGTGGTCAGGGGAGGTACTAGGATTTGGCGTTGATCCTGGAGCGATCCCGGGAATATGGCGGGGGGATCCCGAGGACAGTAGTGAGCTTCCAGTGGGGAACTGGACTATGGAGGCAGCTCTGGGGATGATGCGGGAGGCATCCCGGAGATCTGGGGGCGATTCCGAGGCGGAACCAGAACCGTCCCATGCGCCCGGGTGGTACAGGGAATTTGGAATCAGGCCCGGAGGCGGTGCGGGGGTAGATCCCAGGAATCTGGAGGTGATTCCGAAAATTTCGGGGCGATCTCGGGGGCAATATAGGGGGTCCATGGCGGTATCAGGAAAGGGGAGGCGGCCTCGGGGGCGACTCCGGAGGCGGTGCCGGGAATCGGAGGGCGATTCCAGGGGCGGTCCCGAGCCGGTCTCGGTATCCCCGCTGGCGGTCCTGAAGAAGACTCCGGGGCAGTCCCTCGGCCGGGGCTGGTGCCAGGAGCCACGGGCGGTGCCAAGGGCAGTCCCGGGGCGGAGCTGATCGCGATCGCGGTGCTGGTGTCGGGGCAACGACGGAGCCCGGGACATGGCGGGCCTGAGCTCCCCGGAACCGAGCACCGGCCCCGGTCCCGTCCCGGCCACTCGCGTGGAGCTCACGGTGTCCTGCAGGTAGCGGGGCCGCGGCGGGAGCCGGCACCGAGGAGCGGGGGCGCGGGGAGGCGCTGGGAGGCACTGGGGAGCAGCGGCAGCTGGCGCGTTGAAAGGTGCTGGGAGGCACTGGGTTGGTTGCGCTGTGGTGTAGCGGTAGCTGCCGTTGGAGGGTGCTGGGATGCACAGAGAGGCACTGGGAAGCACTGGGAAGCACGGGGGAGCGGCGTTTGGAGGGTGCTGAGGTGCACGGTGATGCACTGAGATCCCCTGGGATGCACTGGGAGGCACTGGAATGCACCGGAGAGTGGGAGCAGTTTGTGGTGTGAATTGCTGGGATGTACTGGAATGCACTGAGATGCCCTGGAAGGCACCGGGAGACACTAGGGGACGGGGAGCAGTCGGCATTGTAGAGCACTGGGGAGGCACTAGGGAGGCAGGCAGCTAGCGCTGGAGGCACTGAAATGCATTAGGAGGCACTGGGATTCACTGAGAGACACTGGAATGTTCTGGGAGGCATTGGGGAGCACGGGAAGCACAGGGAGTGTTGGGTATGGGGACGCAGGGGCACTGGGTGAGCCAAGGGTGCTGAGGGTGCGGGTGTATGGGGAACCGGGGAGGCATTTGGAGGTCTCTGGGAGTGGGTGCAGGGAGGTCAGGTTTGGGGGATTCTGGGGATGCAGGGAGGTAATGTTGGACCCTGTATCCCCTGCACCCCCTGTATCCCTTGCCCACCCTGAAACTCCCTGGGCCACACTGCACCTTGTACCCACTCGTAGCCTGCAGCCCCTGTACCCTCCCTCTGTAATCTGAGGTCTCTCTTTGGTGTCCTGACATATAGTTGTGCCCCAACACATGGCACTCTAACATGTGTCATGCTGTGCACCCTGTGCAGATGTGTCTGTGCACCCCAATGTGTTTTGTGGGGCACATCTGGAAGTGCACCATAACACCCAAGCATGCCCACCAACACCTGGCCATGCTCACCAACACCCTGCTGCGTGCCCTGACACATGGTTGAGCCCCCCAGCACATGGCCCCCCAACATGTGGCAGACATGCTTTGAACCCAAAACCATGTCCTGGGGCACACCCTGCCACGCACCGTGTCACACAACTAGGCATGACCCAACATGCGGCTCTGCACCTCAGGATGTGTTCTGAACATCTGAACACATAAGGGATACACAGTCACAGGCACAGCCAGATGCTCACACTCACAATCACTCACACACATGCACACAGATGCACACTCACACTCACTCCCCCTTGCCCCCCAGGCAGCTTCTGGACAGGGACACCTTCTCCAAATCGGACCCACGTGAGTGGGGCAGGGGGGATGGGGGGTGTATTTTAGGGTCTTTGGGGATGTTTTGGCTCTTGGGTGTTTTGGGGAGTCTCTGGGGGGGCTTGGGGTTTCTGGGGGTTTTGGGGTCTCAGGGGATGTTTAAATCCCTGGGGCGATTGGGGGTCTCTGGGGGGTTGGGGGGGTCTCTGAAGTATTTTGGAGGAAACTGAGGGTTTTAGGGGTCTCCGGGACTATCAGTGCCTCTGAGGAGTGTTATGGCCTCTGGGGGTTTTTGGGGTCTCTGAGGTGTTTTGGGAGATCTCTGGGATTGTTGTGATTCTATAAGGCTTTGGGGGTCTCAAGCATATTTTGGAGGGTTCTGGAGGTGTTGGGAACTCTGGGGAGTGTTGGGATCTCTGGGGGTTTTGGGTGTTCTTTGGGGATTTTAGAGGCCTCTGGGGGATTTGGGGAGCCTCTGAGGTGCTTTGGGGGCTCTCTGGGGGAGTTTTGGGAGTCTCTGGGAATGTTGTAATCTCTAAGAATTTTGGGGTCTCTGGGGTGTTTTGGTGGGTCTCTGTGGGTGCCTGCCCCCCCTCCCCCTCTCCCCCTCTCCCTGCAGTCTGTGTGCTGTACACGCAGCGTCCTGGCAGCCACCAATGGCGAGAGGTGAGTGACCCAGTTGGTGGGGGACAGCTCATCAGCATGTTATGCTGTGCTCAGCTGGCCAATTGGCATGTTAGGTTGCACTCAGGCAGCTAATGAGGATATTGGGGTGCTAGCTGGCCAACCAATCATCAGCATGTTGGGGCAATGAGCAGTCAGCATGTGTGTGTGCCAACCAGATGGCCAGCCATCATGTCAGGGGTAATGGCAGGCAGCCAGCCAAGCAGCATGTAAGATTCTGGCTTATCAGCATGTTGGGGTGATGGGCAACTGGCCAATCAAGGTGTTGGGGTGCTGGGCAGGTGACCAATGAGCAGGTCAAATTCTGGCCAACCAGCATGTTGGGGTTCCAATCAGTTGGCCAGTCACCAGTGAGCAATCAGCATCTTCAGCTGCAGCACCTGGAAAATGAGCAGCTACCCAGTCAATGCCAGGGGGCAGAGTGATCGGCCAACCAGCATCCTGGGGATCTGGGGAGCATGTTGAGGTGCTGGGCAGCCAGCCAATCAGATGTCGGCATTCAGCCAGGCCCTGCTCCCTGTAATTAACAGGGTGTTAATTGCGGGCTAGTGAGCAAGGGGTGGAGTAGGGGGTGGGGGCAGCCCCACTGGCACAAAGCAGCACAAAGCAGCACCTGGGTCCGCCCCTTTCCCACGCATGTCCCCACATGTGCCCCGGCCCGGGCTCACTTCCCACCCTTGCCACGCCTCCTCTGCCCACATGTGTCCTTATGTCCCCAATCTCATGTCCTTGTGTCCTCATATTGCTGTGTCCCTGTACCCTCATGTTCCCACATCCCTAACCCCATGTCCACATGTTCTCACTGTGTCTCCATCTCACTGTGTCCCCATATCTGTGTGTTCCCATGTCCACATTCTCATCTCCCACTGTCCCCCATCCCCATGCCTCCACCCTCACTCCCATGCCCCCATTTTCACACATCCCTGTGTTCCCATGTCCTCATTTCCCCATGTCTCCATCCCTATGCCCCCATGTCTCTGCATCTCCATGTCTCCATACCACTGTGCCCACATCACCACATGTACCCCCATCTCCCATGCCCATGCTCTTGTGCTCCCATGTCCTGTGTTTCTATGTTCCCATCCTTATGCCCCCATGTCTCAGCATCTCTATGTCCCCATCTCTGTGTCCACACCACCTCATCCCCATGTCCCCATGTCCTTGTATCTCCATGTCCCTGTCTACACCCCATGTTTTCCTGTCACCCCATTACCCCCACTGTCCCCACATCCCCCAGTTTGGCCGGACTGAGGTCATCGACAATTCCCTGAATCCTGATTTCCTGCACAAGTTTGTCCTCGATTATTGCTTTGAGGAGCGGCAGAACCTGCGCTTTGACTTGTGAGTGGCCCCTGTGGCCTCGGTATCACCCCCAGTGTCACCCCCCTGTCCCCCAGGATCACCCCCTGGCCACCCTGGCACAGCCCCCCAGAGTGTCCTTTTCCCCATCCTTGTTCTGTCCCCATTCCTGGACCATCCCTATCCTATCCTATCCTCACCCTGTCCCATCCTGTCCCTATCCACATTCCATCTCTGTCCATTCCATTGTGTCCCTATCCCATCCTGTCCCTGTACCATCCTTGTCCCATCCTATCCCTATTCTTTTTTCCATCCCATCCCTGTCTCCATCCCTGTCCCATCCAAGGCCCCCTGTTCCTGTTCCATGCCCACATGTCCCCTCTGCCCCCAGGTATGATGTGGACTCCAAGAGCCCTGACCTCTCCAAGCATGTAAGTGCAGGATCAGTCCTGCTCCTCTGGCCTTCCTGGGATGGGCATCTCCATGGTGACACCCAATGTCCCTGATCATGCAGGATTTCCTGGGCCAGGCATTCTGCACCCTGGGGGAGATTGTGGGTTCAGCTGGCAGCCGCCTGGAGAAACCCCTGACGTGAGCCCTCCTCTTTGCCCCCGTGTCCCTGTGTCCCCAGTGTCCCCAGGTCCCACCCCAGTGAATGTGAGCCCCTCTTGTGCCCCGGTGTGCCCGTGTTCCTCCTAGAGAAGCCCCTGACATTAACCACCCCAGCCCCAGTGTCCTCATGTCATTCCCACCCACCCACCCCCGGGAAACCGTGTGTGTGAGCCTCCACTGTGGTCCAGTGTTCCCAAAGTCCCCAGGGTCCCCATGCCCCCCACTGGAGAAACCCCTGATGGTAGCCCCCCTCAGCCCCAGTGTGGGGTCCCTATGTCTCTGACCCAGAGAAGCCCCAAACTTGAGCCACCTTGCCCACAGATCCCAATGTCACCATGTTCTCTCCCATGGAGAAGCCCCTGACATGAGTCCTGCCTGTGCCCCAGTGTCCCTGAGGTGACCATGTCCCCTTTGGACAACCCTGGGTTTCTCCAAAACCAAGAGAAAAGGAAACCGGGAAACACAGTGTACCAAACCCAGTGGGCCCATGTCTCCCCCTGGAGAAGCCCTTGACATGAACCCCCCTGGCCTCAGTGTCCCCAGTGGTCCCAAAGTTCCCTCCCCAGACAAGTCCCTGTGACATGAGCCCCCACCCCGGTCCCCATGTCCCCATGTGTCCCTGGGTCCCATTTGGTATGCCAAAAGTGGAACTTTGGCAGACTGGCTTTTCTTTTTTTTTCAGGGGGGCGGTTGGCTTTTGGCAGGAAAGGGGTCTGGCCTTTTGGTGGGGTTTAATGGGTCTGGCTTTTATTGGGGTGGTGGCTTTTGGAGGCAATGTGGGTTTGGGGGATCTGGATTTTGAGGGATCTAGCTTTTGGAGGAGTCTGCATTTGGAGGGATCTCACAATTTTGCAGTTGGCTTTTTTGGGGGTATTTTGTTTTGTGGGAATTTTTGGGGGGTTGAATGTCTTTTGGGGACTGGCCTTTTTGAGGGTAGAAACAGCTTCTTTTTAGGGGTGCTGAAATCGGGGGGGTGGGCGGCTGGGGTTTCTTTTGTAGACCTCCTTTTATTGGGAGGGGGGGCTTTTTCTTGGGCGGGGATCCCCTCCATCATCCTTCAGCATGTGTTCCTGCAGGATGGGGACAGTCACCATGCACCCCCGGGGCAGGAGACCCACCCCAGCCGCCTCCAACGGGTAAGTTTTGGGGTGCCCAGTGTGTGGGGAACACCCCCAGAACACCATGTGTGCCCCCGCCATGCTCACATCCCATCCCAGCAGTGACATTCTGGGGAAGAAGTGCGGCACCATCATACTCCTCGCTGAAGAGTTGGGAAACTGCCGGGTGAGCTGCAGCAGGGCAGGGGCGGGGGGATCTTGGGGACCCTGCAATATTAGGGGTGGCTGAGACACCCTAGACCGCATCCCAGAGAAGAAGGCTGTTTATCCCCACACTTTATTCTGCCTATCTGGGATCCTTCCTTCCCTCATGGAGCAGCCACCCCGCAGGATACAACCTCTGAGGGGGGTGCAGGGTGGATGACCGCCCCTCGATTCCACCCCTCAGGATGTGGCCACACTCCAGTTCTGCGCCAACAAGCTGGATAAGAAGGATTTCTTTGGAAAATCTGACCCCTTCATGGTCTTCTACCGCAGCAACGAAGACGGGACGTGAGCGACCTCCCCCTCAAAACCGCAGTGACCCTCTCACGCCTCATGGGAGGGCTCAGCCCCAGAACAGGACCTCTATGTCCCCATGGGCTGGCATTGGCGAGGGGTGAAAAAAAAAAAATCCTCACTGCACTGTAGGGGTGACAGACTGGGGGAGTGTTGGGATGGGGGAGTGACCCCCCTTGTGCTCCTCTTGTCCTCTCCCCAGTTTTACCATCTGCCACAAGACGGAAGTGGTGCGGAATACACTGAACCCTGTCTGGGCAGCCTTTGCCATTCCTGTGCGTGCCCTCTGCAACGGGGACCATGACCGGTGAGTACTGGGGGACTGGGACACCCTGCACCCCCTCTTTGTCCCCAAAGATCTCCTTCCCCCTTTTCTCTCCATCTAGGGTCCACTAGGGCATCCCCTTCCCTCATCTCTGTCATACCCAGGGATATTGGGATACCAGGGTCATACCCTGCACTCCCATCTCTGTGGTCCTCTGAACCCCATGGTGCCCCAGGATGCCGTGCAACCCCATTCCCTGTCTCTATGGTCCTCTAGGACCCCCTTCCCCCTGTCCCCTCATCTCTATGGGCCCCCAGGAACCCCTTTTCCTTCTTTCCCTCATCTCCCAGGTCCTCCAGGAACTCCTGCACCCCATGTCCCCATCTCTATGGTACCTCTGGACTTCTAGACCCCCTATCACTCTATGCCCATGGTACCCTAGGACCACCTTTCCCTCTCACTATGGTCCCACAGAATCCCTTCCCCTGTGTCTGTGGTACCCCAGGACCCTTTTTACACCCTTCCCCCCATCTCTGTGGTCCCAAAGACCCCTGCATCTCCTTCCCCATCTCTGTGGTACCTCTGCAACCCCTGCAGTCCTTCCACCCTCTCTGCGGCCCCTTGAGAACCCCTTCCCCCCATCTCTGTGGCCATCTGAGACCCTCAGAACCCCTTTCCCCATCTCTGTGGTACCAGTAGCACCCACCCCCCTTCCCCAGTGTTATCTGCTTTTGCCTCAGTTTACCCATCTGGGCAATGGGCATCACAGCTCTCACCAAGCCATCCCCCCCATCCAATCCCAAAACAGTGTCACAAGCTGCTGCCCTGGCAAACATCTCCTCACGCAGCTTTGGCCCCGTGTTGGACGTTGCTGTGGCAACAATGGATAAAAATATCCAAACGAGGAGGAGAAGGAAGCAGGAAAAAGCCCACAGAGGCATCAAAACAAATCCCACGGGGAGTGGGGGGGTTGTGTGTGATGGGCCCCTGGGGAAAAGGGAGGATGGGATTTGGGGGTGTTGGGGGATGTTGGTGACCCCCCCCTCCCCCCATGCTTTGCAGAGCCATCAAGGTGGAGGTATATGACTGGGACCGTGATGGCAGGTGAGCTGTTTGTGATCCTGGGGACCCCCTGGGGACCCCTTGGACCTGCACCTGCACCTCATGGTGACAGAGACTCCCTGAATGATGGGGACCCCCTCACCCCTGTGTCCACAGAGAGATGGAAATCCTCCCCCTAGGTGATGGGAATCCCCCCTGACTATTTGGGACTCCCTGGTTGATGGGAAACTTCCTGGGCAATGGGAAACCCCCCATCCCCACAGCCCTGAGTGATGGGGATCCCCCTGGGTAATGGGAACCTCCCTAACCCCACTGATGAAGAACCACTCGCCTTGCAGCCACGACTTCATTGGGGAGTTCACCACCAGCTACCGGGAGTTGGCGCGAGGCCAGAGCCACTTCAATGTGTATGAGGTATGGGGGAATGGGTACATGGGTGGTGGGGAGCACGGTCCTGCACCCCTCTGTGGGGGTCACAGTCCCACTGCAGCACCTCCAGGGGTTATGGTCCCCAGGGTCCCTCTCTCTGCTACACCTCTGGGTGCCAGGGTCCCTGTGTGTGTGCTACATACCCCAGGGTCCCCATGATGCAGTCCTGGGGTGTTACAGTCCCCAGAGTCCTTCCCAGCATTGTACACTGATGTGTCATGTACCCAAGGATCCCCCTCCTGCACTCTGAGGTGTCATGGTGCCCAAGGTACTCATGCTGCAGACAATAGAGGTTTACAATCTCTAGGATTCCCTGTACTAAAGCCCCACACTTCACCCCTGGAGTGTTATGGTTCCCATGCTGCACCCTGGCGTGTATCACCCACAGCTGCTCCCTTGAGGGTCCCCAGCCCCTGCCATGGATCTCCAGCTACACTACAATCCCCAGGGTCCCCACATGCACCCCTGGGTGTCACAGCCCACCATGTGCTCTTCAAGCTCCCTCTCTGCACCTCAGCACAGTGCTCCCACTGCTGCTCCCCAGTACATTCTGTGCCCCCCTGTGCCCTGGGATGTGACAGTCCCTTACACTGCTCTCTGGGGCCCCCTGTCCCTGTGAGAAGCAGCCCCCTTCCCTCCCCTCCCATCCCTGCAGGTGGTGAACCCCCGGAAGAAGATGAAGAAAAAGAAGTACCTGAACTCGGGGACAGTGAGGATGGGGATGTGCAGAGGTGGGGGACGCAGAGGGTGTGGGCACTTCCTCCCCTGAGACCCATGTCCCCCCCACAGGTAACACTGCTTTCCTTCACTGTGGAGGCTGAGCACACCTTCCTGGACTACATCAGGGGCGGGTGAGCAGGGGGTCCCCAGCACCTCAAGCTGCACTTTTGAGGGTCCTGAACATCCCCAGCTCCTTCCTTGGGGGTACCCAGCACCCTAAGCTGCTCCCTCAAGGGCAGGGAATCCCCAACACTCCCAGCCTCTACTTCACTGGCAGGGGTGTCCCCTGGACCCTTATCTCCTCCCTTGGAGGTCTCCAGTACCACTGTTGCTCCCTCGGAGATGTGGGGTGGGGTGTTCTGCTAAGTTGTTCCTCAACTCCTTTTGAGATCCCCAATACCCCTAGTTTCTCCACTGGGGGTCGTCAGCACACCTAGCTCCTCCATTGGCGGTCTCAGCAACTCCACCCAGATGCTTTCTTGGGGGCAGGCCATCCCTATCACCCACAACCACTTCATTGGTCATCCCCAGAACCCAGAATTGCTCCCTTTGGAAGTCTCCAGCACTTCTAACAGCTCCCTTTGGGGTCCCCAGCACCACCGTCTTCTCCACTGGGGGTCCTCAGCACCCCCACACAGATGCTTCCTCATTGGCAGGGGCACCCCAGTACCCCAAATTGGTCATCTGGGGGGTCCCCAGCACCCCCAGCCCCTCCCTTAGGTGAAGCATGGTGACAGTGCAGGGACACTTGAGGGTCCTCTGAATTGGGGGATGGGTGTACCCACTCCAGCCTGTGGCCCCAGGGGTGTCCCTGAACACCCCCTGTGCCACCCCAATGCCACTTTACCCCCCAGGACCCAACTGAACTTCACAGTGGCCATCGATTTCACGGCATCCAATGGCGAGTAGGGGGTTTGTCCCCCCAAGGGGGGATTTATTTGAGACAGCTTGAGACAGTTGTAACCAGTTTAGTGTCATGGTGGTGTCATCCTTGTCACTGATTTGGGGACATGGTGTTGTCCTTGTAGTTGTGCTGGGGACATGGTCCTGTCTCCCTTGTCACTGGGTTGGGGTCATGATGGCATTGTCCTTGTGGGTTTGGGGTCATGGCAGTGCTATTTTTGTCACTGTGTTGGTACAAGGGTGTCGTATTTGTCACCAGCTGTCACTGGGTTGGGGATTTGGTACCATCATCATTGTCATTGAATTTGGGACAGAGTGGTGCCATTCTTGTCACTGGGTTGGGGTCATGGCAGTGTCATTCTTGTTACTGTGTTGGTTCCATGGTGGTGTCATCCTTGTCACCAGCTGTCACCAGGCTGAGAATGTGGTGGCATCACCCTTGTCAACAAGTTTGGAATATGGCAGTGTCACCCTTGTCACTGGTTTGGGGACACGGTGGCATTTGGAGACATGGTGGGATCATCCTTGTCTTTGTCACCATGTTGGGGATGCCATCATCCTTGCCACTGGGCTGGGGCCATAGTGGTGCCATGGTTGTGGGAATGTTGGCGGTGTTTTGGGGTGCTTGGCAGATATAACAGTGCTGGGGAGGCTGTGGAGGTGCTGAGCCCCATGCCTGTGCAGGGAACCCCTCGCAGCCCACGTCCCTGCACTACCTGAGCCCCTTCCAGCTGAATGCCTACAGCCTGGCACTGCGGGCTGTGGGGGACATCATCCAGGACTACGACAGTGACAAGATGTTCCCAGCCCTTGGCTTTGGTGCCAAGGTCCCTCCGGATGGGCACGTGTCCCATGAGTTCCCACTGGTGAGGGGCCAAGGCGGGATAGGACTGTGGATGAAGGGTGGTGTCCTTGTCAGCCAGTTGGGGACATGATGGGATCATCTTGTCACATTGTTTGTGACACAGTGGTATCATCCTTGTCCTTGGGTTGCGGCTGTGGTGGTGTCATCCTTGTCACTGATCTGGGGCCAGGGCAGCATCATCCTTGTCACCAGATTAGGAATGTGCTTGGTGTTCTCCTTGTCACCAGTTTGGGTACATAGTGTGTTTGGGTTGGGTCTGGACTGGGGATGTGCTAGTGTCATCCTTGTTTTGGGTTGGGAACGTAGTGGAATCATCGTTTTGTCACTGGGTTGGGGCCATGGCAGTGTCATGCTTTACAGTGAGTTGGGAATATGTTGGTGTCTCCCTTGTCACTACATTGTGGGCATAGTGGGATTATCCTTGTTAGCATTTGGGGGCCATGGCACTACCATCCTTGTCTGTGGGTGGGGTCTGTGGTGTCACCCTGTCCATAGGTGGAGGCCTTGGTGCCACCGTGGTCCTGGTGACCCCATCACTAGGGTGTCAGAGGGTCTGTCTGACACTAGGGTCTGTCACACTGTCAGAATGGGGATGCATCAAACCCAGCGTGCTGTGGCATTGCGGGGGTGCTGGAGGCTTATCAGCGCAGCCTGCGCCGTGTCCAGCTCTATGGCCCCACCAACTTCGCCCCTGTTGTCAACCATGTTGCCCGGTAAGAGGGGCCCCGTGCCCTGGGATGGGGTCCCTGAACCCCCCAGCGTCATACAGGGTTCCCCCAGCTCGGCGGCCATGGTGCTGGATGGGTCCCAGTACTTCGTCCTCCTCATCATCACCGATGGTGTCATCTCTGATATGGCCCAAACCAAGGAGGCCATTGTCAATGTGAGACCCTCGTGGTGGCACTGGGGCAAGTGGTGGCGACCCTGGGTGCTGGGAGTGGGGAACCTGGGACCCTTGGGTGATGGGGGCAGTGGGGAGGGATTGAGACCCTTGAGGGGGTAGGAAAGGTTGGG
>NC_031795.1:1857-32983 GCF_001522545.3 Parus major | reverse complement strand
GGGGGGGGGTGGTCACTAGGAAAAGAGGGTGCCCTGGGACTTGGGTTGTACTTTGGAATGAGGGTGCAGTGGGACATGGGAGCAAGCATATTAGGATATGGGGGGCACTGAGATATGAAGGAGACAATAGGATGTGAAAAGAGGTTTACTGGGAAATGGGGAGGGGATTAGGATGTTGGGGGTGTGCCAGGATAGAGAGGCAGTGCACTGTGACATGGGAGAGATGCACTGGGAAAAATGAGTGCACTGGGGTTTGGAATGTACCTCGGTGTGGGGAGGCACTGGGACATTGGGTGCACTGATACATGGTGGGTGCCTTCACTGGGAAAAGTGGGTGCACTGACATTTGGAACATATCTTGGAGTGGGAGTGCAGTGGGACATGGGAGTTTATTAGGTTATGAGGGGCACTTTGGCATGAAAGGGGTTGGTACTGGAAAATGGAGGGGCACTGGGACATGGAGGGGCATGTACTGGGATATGGAGTTGCACTGGGACGTGAAGGGGGGTGTACTAAGACATTTGGCAGGGGGCTGGATGTGCAGAGGAGCCTGGGATGTTAGGAGGCAATGGGACATGGAGGAACGCTGGGACGTTGGAGTGGGACACTGGGATATGGGATGTACCTGAATGTGGGGTGCACTGGGACATGAAGGAGGAGGGTATTGGGGAAGGGGGGTGCACTGAGGAATGAGGGGAGCACTCAGATGTGGGGCGCACTGGGACATAAGGAGGGTGTGCGGACAAATGAAGGGGGCACTGGGGCACCAGGATGGACCTGGATGTGGGGAGCAGTGGGACATGGGGGGGTACTGGGAAATAGGAGGGGGCACTGGGATGTGGGGGCTGTGGGAAATGGGAGGCATTGAGATATGGAGAGGCACTGGGGCTTGTGATGCACGTGGATGTGGGGGTGCCCTGAGACATGAAGAGGGATATACTGGGAAATAGGGAACACTGGGATGTGGGAGTACGTTAGGGCATGGGGGGGCACTGGGTCTTAGTATATACCTGGATGTGAGGGACACTGGGACATCAGGAATGGGGAGGGGACACCGGAGCTGCTGTGTGTGAGGCACACAGTTCCGGGGGCTTCCCAGCCCTGGACTCCCTCAACTGCTCTGCCCCCCTGTGCCTCCCCAGTTTGTTCCATTTCGTGACTACATGTCGGGGGGTCCCGGTGCGGGGCTGAGCATGGCAGGGCTGGCACGGGAAGTCCTAGCTGAGATTCCTGACCAGCTCCTCTCTTACATGAAGGCACGGGGCATAAAACCCGCCCCCATCCCTCCCATGTCCTCTGAAACCCCACCACCCTGACTGCCCACCAACATACCACGTCCCCTCATCCTACCCCAGGACCCTCTATCCAGGGACCAAAGGTGGCCATACTCTGCCAAGGATCTGGGACTAGGGGTCCCTCTCCTCCCTTCCACAACCTTGGGGTGCCCCCCTGATCTGGGGTCCCTTCCCCAATCCGGGTTCCCACCACCACACCCACAAAACAACTTTTGGGTTTCCCAGGGGGATTGGGATGGTGTTGCCTGAGTATTCTTGGCCATGGGACTCCCCCCTATGCCCATCCAGGACTGTCCTGGCCCCACAGAAAAGGGGCAGGGGGTCTTCGCCATCCTGACCAGAAAGCTGGGGTATGCAGGAACCTCCACCAAATGTGGAGTGCCCCCCTAGGGTGATGCATGAACCCTCCTAAGACACCCGCCTCCCCAAATCCATGGTCCCCCCCCAGTTTCCTGGGCTGATCCCAGTGGGGTCCCCAGTGTTTTGTGTTCCCCCTTGCCATATTGCATGTGTCTATGTGGGTTTGTACTGAGTTGCCTTAAATTGCAATAAATTATTGTGGCTTTAATTACAGCCCACTCCTCCGGGATGCCCCATCATCTCCCTTAAAAGGGGCCCTGGCCTGGCTGTATGTGTAACCTCCCCGTGTGTTACCCTCCCCAGTTGTGTGACACCTCCCAGGACTGTGACAACTCCCCTGCTCAGCTGTGTGACTCCCTGCCTCCAACTCTGCCCCCTCCCCCCCAGCTCTGCCCCCTCCTGATCTGTGATCCCCTCCAAGCTGTGACCCCCTGCCCACTGTGTCACCTGCTCAACCTGTACTCTCCCCACCAAGCTCTGACCCCTCCCCAGCTGTGTGACCCTCCACATACTGTGTGAACCCCCTCAAATGTATGACCTCACTAGGTGTGTGTGTCCCTCCCCCAGCTCTGACACTCCCCAACTGTGTGACGGCCCCCATGTCTAATATCCCCTGGCTCTGATACCCCTACACAGTTTAACCCCCACCCAGGCTTTGGCATCCCCCTCAGCTCTGAACCCCCACCAGCTGTGTGACAGCCACACACTGTGTGATACCTTCTGACTGTGTGCCACCCCTCCAACTGTATCACCCTGCCCACAATGTGTGACCCCCAAAACTGCAAATACACAGAAACCACCAGGGCAGGGGACAGTTGGGTTATTTACAGGACTCTGTCCCCTCCCATACCCCAAAATTGCTTGAAGGGGACTCTGGGAAGTTGTGGGGACTCACAGAGACCTAACACCCAACTGAGGAGGTCATAAAGCCCCTGAAGTCCAACTGTGGGGGTCACAGAGTCCCCACATGCCACTGGAGGATTAGGGGGGTCACAAAGCCCTCACACTCCACTTTTCACGGGGTAACAAAGGACACCCCAACTGTGTCTGTGGGGTCTCATAAGGCCCCCCACTCCACCTGGGGGGAGGGGGGGTCACAAAATGCCTACACTCCAACCTGGGGGGGATCATAAAACCCCTGCACTCAAACTGAGGAGGTCGCAGACACCCCACAACCCAGATGGGTGAGGTCACAAAATGCCCATTGCCCAGTCTGAGGTCACGAATCCCCTACACTCCAATGGGGGAGGGGAGGTGAAAAAGCTTCCTTGTCCCTGGCTGGGAGGTGCAGGTTCTTTTAGGTACCTGTCTCCCCCTAAAAAAAAGCGGCTTTCCAGTGTAAAGGGGCTGTACCAGTGCTGAAACCAAACTTGTCAGCAGGTACTGGGGGGGAAATGCCATGTTAGGGTGGCTGCTCTCACCCCCCTTCCTGCACCCATTCAGGCTGCGGGGGTCCTCCAGATCCCCAAATTGCTTCAAGATTCCATTGTTTACTGCTGCATTTCCCTCAGCCAAGGTCAGCCCTGGGGGAAAGTAGCACTGACCCCAGGGGCCACAGGCCTGAACTGGCACACCAAAATACAGGGAGCCTCCCTCAGATTAGGCAGTGTGAGGGGGCCTCGCGTTGTTGCGGAGAGGAAGAGGTGGGGAAAAAGCCCCTGAGACCTCCCATAGCAGGGTTAACAGCAGGGGTGTCATCTTTTGCTGGGGGGGTTGTTAGGGTTTGCTCCTGGAAATAAAACACTCCAAGGGGAGGAAGGACAGCTGAAGCCCTGCATGCATGTCCCCCTGCAGAAGAGTAGGAAGAGGTTCCTTGACTATTGGGGGGGGTGGGGTGGGTGGGTGTCACGATCCGCTAACACAAGCGGAGTCATGAGAGGTTCATTTGATCTCAGAGTGCAAAAAGGACAGCAAGGGATTTCAGTTTAAATCACAGTAGTAACAATGTATTTTTATTTTAGTGCTAACAACACGGGTTATGCGATAGATGAGAGGGAGAGAAGGAGTAGGGGGGAGAGAGAGAGGGGGATAAAGAGGCAAAGAGAGAAAAAGGGGGGTAATAGCTACCAACAGACAGGACGGGGGTCGCCGTTTTCTTCTTCAGTGGGGATATCTCTCTCGAAGAAAGTAACTTAGAAAGCCACTTTTATAGTCTGTTTCAAAGCGAGGGCTGGTTGGCCAAGAGCTGGGGAGATTCACAGGCCATTGTGATAAGACCCATTGCTCTGTGAAGCAGGTATGAGGTACAGAACAGGGCGCTCCCACCAGTCCCTGCTCAGCAGCAGGAACGAAGGCAGTGTTCCGTGGCAGCACAGCAAACACCTGTAAACCTAAACCTCTGGTTTAGGTTGAGCACACCTTCAAGCAATCACTTAGCAGGCATCCACCTCAACCAGGCCAGACCCCCTGCACAAAGTCCCCTGGGGTCTTCAGGGTCTTGGTCTCTGTTCTTGCGATGGTCATGAGGCAAATGACGGAAACTTGGGACCGTCTCTTACACCACCCCGTGACTCACAATCGTCATCAAGAGGGCTCCTTCGTGGTGGTGTTGCGAAGTCTTCAGTTCTTGTCAAATTTTGGTAGCATAACCTGGTAAACAGAGACAGAAAATCAGACAGAAAAAGAAAAGTAGGAAAAAGATTAAAAAAAAAAAAAAAAAGGAAAAACAAAAGCAAATAATCAATTTTCAATTAAAATACACATTCAGTTTCTTCTTACAAAGAATAAGCAATTTCAATTAATACAACACAATCAAAATAAACAATTTCAGTCAATTTCTTTATCACGTGGGCCGATTTCCTATTTTTACTTTTCCAAAATTTCATTTAAATCTTGGTGAAGCAACAACTGCTTTACCAGAGAAGAAGTTGCTGGGGTTATATAAGAAAAATCACATCCTGCAATTTTAGTAAAATTACAAAGACAAAAACTTAAATGATTCTTTTGTATTCACTACTAAATTTTCTATAAGTACACTATCACAAGCAGTTCTCAAACATGCACATCCATGGTCTATACACACAAGTACTGTTTCAGAAGTCTCATTAGGATTTATTTCAAAGTTGCAGACATTTTGTTCTGTGTCCAAACAAATATCTTGATCTCTGATTCCATTACTTTCACAGATAAACCCTTGTTGCTCCTGGACAATACAATTTTCCAAATTAACAGTTTGCCACTTCTCACCAATTTGACAGGCCCATTCCCTATGCTTGAAAGGATAGAGAATAGCTCCATCATGATTCAGCCCTAATGCAATGATAGGGAATATTGAATGTACTGAAACATTATGTATAGTCAATACAAAGGCTGTGGCTCTGTTTGTGCTGAGGTCACAGGTAAAATTTTACTAGGTTCCACCAGTATTGGAATTCTTTTTCAAAATCAATGTCATTGTCCCAAATTATTTTCTGAATTTCAGTAGGAAAAGTGCCTTTTTTGCCTTGTCTTATAATTGAGGCAGTAACTGGCTGAATCCACGATTGGGCCTGAATGTAGCCAAGAGCCAAAGAGATGTTATTTTTGTGTAGCACCATGCACGTCAATTATTAATTTGTGATCATTTACAGTCACCTTTTCCCAATTTAGGCATACAAGCATACACAGAGACACACCGGAGTACTCCAGGCGTGCTGGGCACATCGAGGCACACCCAGAAACACCCAGGTGCACCAGGGCACACTGGGGCACGCCCGGGCTCACCGGGATAATGCCGGGCACTCCCTGCACCGCTGAGAACACCTTGGCAAACCCAGGCAGAACGAGGCACTTTGGGGCACTCCTGGGTACACAGGGGCACGCCTAAGCAAACACGGGCATACCTGGGCACACCTGGGGGCACCGGTGCTCACCCGGCCACACCAGGGCATGCCTGGCCAAACCAGGGCACACTGGAGCACACCCAAACACACCCCGGCACACCCGGGCATACCTGGAAACACCCGGGCACACCGAGGCACACACGGGCAGACCCGATCACACCGGGGTACAGTCGGACACATCAGGGCACACGAGTGCACACCGAGACACACCCCGGCACACCTGAGAACACCCGGCCACACCCAGGCATACTCGAGTATACTCAGACACACCCAGGCTGGCCCCCCTGGGCACTCCTGGGCGCACCTGGGCACACCTTGACACACCCGAAAACACTAGAGTGCACCAAAACACACTGGAACACACCCGGGTAAACAGGGGCACACCGAGGCACACCAGGGCACACCAGAGCATACCCGGAAACACTCGGGAACACCGGGACACGCCTGGACACATCGCAGCACACCCGGAGACACCCCGGCACATCGGGGCACACCGGGGCACTCCTGGGCACACCTGAGCACACCTGTGCACACCCAATCACACTGGACGCACCAGGGCACACCCGGACACACCCAGGCGCACTCAAACACACCGGAGAACACCCATGCACACATAGGCACACTGGGGCACAGCTGGGAACATCGGAGAACACCTTCAAACACCCTAGCACACCTAGCACACCGGAGCTCACCGGGGCACACTGGAGTGCATCCAAACACACCCAGTCACACCCGGGTTCAGCAGCGCACACCAGGTCCCACGGGGGCACAACCAGGCACACCTGGGTACAGTCGGGCACATCTGGACACACGAATGCACACCGGGACACACCCTGGCACACCTGGGAACACCAGGGCACACCCAGGCATACCCATGCACATGGGGGCACACTGAGGCACACCTGGGCTCACCTGGGCACACCGGGGCACCTTGGGGCAGACCTGGACACTTGTGGACACGATCTTAAATATTACATAAACAGTACTTGTTACATAGAAAGAAGCAGAGATTTGTGTGCAATGTATGTAAATCTACAACTAGGCCTCCTTAATTGAAGGACTCAGTAAACATAAAATGTTACTCAGTGCTCTTATTTTCAGACTTTAAAGATCCTCAGCTTTCACATCAGAATTTTTGAAGCCTAAGGAAGTAATAACTAAAGGGTTACAGAACGTTTCTGTTTGATTGAAAGCCAATTTTATGTATTATTACAGATTTATAAAGAAAATTATAATTTCAGCCAGCTGTCTGCAGGGGGGAGGGGGCCGGGTGTTGGGTTGTTTTGGGGTTTTATTGGGGGTTTTATTTGGTGTTTGGATTTTACAATGCAGTTCACTTAAACCTTTGACAACTAGTTTGATGCACTTAATCTGCATTAATCTGTAGCTGATAGAACTTTTATTCCCCAAGATGTCGCATCTTAATTCCTTTTAGGCTTACAAAAAGCCTAAAAGGCCTTGGAGCAGGCCCTGGAGCAGGCTCTGATGCCTCTGGTATAAAAACAAAAGCTGAGAAGAAAGGAGATGAATACGTTATTAATGGTCAGAAGATGTGGATCACAAATGGGGGGAAAGCAAACTGGTATGTTAACTGGTGTCATAGTTCTATGCTGTTAGGTAGTGGCTTTACCCCACCCCTCCGATCTCAGTTAAATTCTTTAAAGACCTATCCTTCAGATATAGATATGAATGTTCTCTGCATTTCAGCGGATTACATTTTAATTTCTGCCCAGTTTATCAGCATAGCATATACAAATGCAGTCCTGAGTACTATGCAAAGCCTAAAAAGCAAAATGAGTGACGACATCATGGCTCCATACCCAAGAATGGCCTCTTGCAGCTATCAAAATGAAATGTGATTCTACTAGAAACACCTTGTACTCCTAGTGAAGCTAGAAACGCTGTTAGATTGTAGTGTAACATTTAATTTCTGAAAAGAAGACATTTTCCATCTGTCAAAGATTGCAGATATGACTCTGTTGTCTGGAGCATGCTATTACCATATAAACCTCTTAAATAGTGTCTTACATCACGCTGATTCACAACACAGAAATTTCCCTGAATTCCAGGAAAAAACTTTATACACTTACCAAAAAACTGAATTTTCTAATTATTTTCTTGTTGAAGGCAGACCCACCAAAGACAATCTATCAGATTACTGAGTACCATAAAAGCTTTTCAGTTTCTAAGAGAAATACTTATTTACAACTTACATTTAGAAAAATAAAATTAAGATCTTTGAAATCAGGTGATTTCAAACTTTTACATCCGAGAATGTATGTCCTAAGCATTAATTTTTATGTACATGCTATGAACAGGTTTCTTTTGTACTATTTGGGAAGGTGTTAATATCTTAAAGACTTAGAATACATGGAAAAAGTAGGGAATCTTTGCATGTTGATCTGAATAATTTTATTAAATTTTATGAAACCTTGAATCTTTGAAACTTCTACTCTCTTGCTCCCTCTCCTTTTATTTTCAGAATGAGCAAGAAAGAAAGGTTGTTAACTCAGAGACAGAATTTATCATATGGTAGAAATGCACATAAAAATGTTTAAAGTGCTATATAAATATATCTTATTAATTGTGAGCATAAACTGTATCCATCTACTTTGTTTTACACTAGGTATTTTTTGCTAGCACGTACCAGTCCAGATCAAAAAACTCCGGCAAGCAAAGCCTTTACCAAAGGATCCAAATTGGAAGAAAGGTGAAGACTGTTATTTCTTGTTTAACAAGCCAGGAATTATTGTTCATTTCTAAACCAATAATAAAACAAGTGTACCACTAAAGAAAAAGACTGTTACACAACTGAACAGTTTCAGATGCTTATGTACAACCATCTTTTCGTTTTCACAACATAGAGGAACTATTCATGAAATATAATTTTAAAGCTATTATTCCAGAAAAGGAATTACTCAGAATGGTCTGCAATAGGATGACTACTTTGAATGGCTGCAAGAGAGTCTTTGAGAACTACTGTATTGGCAGGTGCCAATAAATGAGAAGTAGTATGCCTTGAAAGAATAAGAAGCAAGCTGGACAATTTTGACTGTAAATACACACAGTGAGTTTTAATTTTAGCTAGTGCTGGTTAAAGAAGAGGCCTTAGAGATACTGATGCTAGTTCTCTCTATACAAAAAAGTACTATTTTTAACTAGGTCAAACTGACTGTTGAACGTTAGGCAAGAAATCTGAAAACCGGAAAAGCTCATTTATTTATTCACTTGTAGTATACCTGTACTCCCTGCATATTAGATTCTTTTCTTTTTCCACTTGCATCTCAAAGATAGTTGAACTAGAAGACACGAAGATGGATTACAGCAACAAACTAGCTTCATATAAGGAGAAAGTAAACTGCCCAGCTTAAACAAGTTAAGGGCATGATGATCTGCGAGTACAAAACTAGTATTTGTCTTGTATGTGGTAATTTTTAGAGTAAGTGTTTTGAGGAAGAAAAACTATATATTTAAAGAATAAAAACATATTGCACCTTTTAATAATCCAATTTAGTAGCACATCTCTAAACTTCCCACTTCAGCTGTTGTTAAGGTACTTTGAGTTTCAGACTAGATTATCTGCAGCAAGTCCTGCAGCAAGTCACAAGGCCACAGGCGGCCCTCGCCTCACGAAGGGCACGGCGCGGGGTGGCGGCGGCGCCGCTCGCTCCTGCGCAGCCGCCGGCGGGCGGGGCCCGAGCGGTCCCCGGGCGGGCGCGGCGAGGCCCCGCCGGCCATCGCCTTCCGCTTTGCAGCTTCCTGGGCGTGCGGAAACATGGTGGGTGGCGGGGTGCGGGTTGCGGCTCGTCTCGCCTCCGGGAACGCGTTGTTTTCTAGCGCGCCGCTGTATCGGCCTTGGAGGAACGCGAGTCGCACTGGGTCCGCTCGGGGGACGGGGGTGGCGCTCGCCTTTCCGGCTCTACAGCGGCCCCGGGAGCGCGCGGGCCGGGCCGGGCCTCACGGGGGCGCGGGGCGGCACGGCCGGGCCCGGGGAAGGGCTCTTGCGTCCGGCACTTCAGGTTATTCTTGGCGAGTTGGTGTTATTTCTTAGCTTTATTGCAAGGTTTGGTTCACAGCCTTTTCCAGGGGAGGGTTTAGCCAGGCTGAACAGTGATGGCGTGAGATATGCAACCTGACCTAGGCTCAAAATGGCTAGAGATGTCTTTTCCCAGTCACAGTTACCGGTGTTTGTTATATTATACCAAGGTACTAAAAAGTTTTGACCTGACTTTACAACTGTCTTGATGGTGCTTTTTACAGGGGACACCGCAAAAGGATGTTATCATAAAACCCGATGCCCCAAGCACATTACTCTCAGAAAAACATGCAGACTATATCGCTTCATATGGAACAAAGAAGGATGACTATGTAGGTATCAGTTTGTTACAGTACAGCTGTGGGTTTGTTAACAGTAATATTTATTTATTGTCTCAGAGTTAAGGGTTAGATGCATGTTGACAAGCTAATTTTTTTTTACCCTGCCTTCCAAAGTATAAAATATATTGCCTTTGTTAATTTCTCTAGGTCTGTGATGAGATTTGGCATGTATTATCTGACTATAAAATTGAAGATTATCATTTTAGCTCTATAATTACTCTGAGACCTGAAAAACAAGCTACTAACTTCTTCATCCACTGGAACGCACAAGTAGAGTTGCGTTTGCATGTTACTCTTTTAATGGGACAACTTGCATAAATTTTGTAGTCACAAGTGGTTGGATGTAGTCCACAGTAATGGGATTCTGCTTCGAGCAGATGAAAATTGTCAGCAGCTGCCTATGTGAAGAAAAGTTGTGGTTACCTTTACTCAAAAGCACGCCAAGTACTGTTGCCTTTGATTGTACTGCATGTAAAAAATAATGTTTGTGTAATGTAGTTGATGTAATCAATGTAAGAGAATTCAATATAAAATTTCACTTCCTAGCACAACTTCAAATAATGAGAGTTTTGGCACTGGGAAATAATAGACTTTTTATTTTTTGAGACTAGTTGGGTTGGCAATTTGAGGGCTTCTTTGAATGCCAAGAGAATAAGTGATCAGAAATGAATTGGCACACAGCTACTTGTTTGTGCCTCATTTGACATTGAGCTCAATGATGCTTTGAACTAGAAAAATACAAGAGAGGAAGGGAGTGTAGTATGTGTTGGTATCTACACGTGCATTTCCCTGTATGTGTGTGTATATACACATGTGCACGAGGTACAGAATATCCGTGAGTGGCTGATGCGTGATTGCTAAATGGATGGAAGGTGGTTGACTAACTAGAAGCTAATTGTGAAAGTTAACTAATGTATTTTCATTGCACTCTATTGATGGTGTGCTTATCTGACCGAGAACTAAAATAATGCACTGTTCAGGAATACTGTATGTCAGAGTATCTGAGGATGAGTGGTGTGTACTGGGGACTGACAGCAATGGATCTCATGGGGCAGCTGCACCGAATGAACAAAGAAGAAATTTTGTCATTCATCAAATCGTGTCAACATGAATGTGGTGGAATAAGTGCCAGCATAGGTCATGATCCTCATCTTCTGTATACCCTCAGTGCTGTCCAGGTGAGTGTAGCAGAGTAATTTTAGAAAAAAAGTGTTTGTGTTTAAGATTTTGATGATTGCAGATTTATGAACCAGTTACTGTTGGAAGCCCATGGCAAAAATGATTTCAGTATCTTATTAAAAAAAAAAAAAAAAAAAAAAGCTGTATCGCTTTCTAAACATTATAATTTATAATTATAATTTTTGAGAATGTTTTCATGGTCAATTAATGGTTACTGGATTGTTGCCAATTTTGTAAGTTACCTTGAAATACTCCTTAGCTACAGGTTTTACTGGAGCATTTTATAGATAATTTTTGATTCTATAAATTATTCTTCATGTATGTTGAGGTGACAGATATGGATGACCAGAATAAGAGTAAATTTTTTTATTATTATATGAGTTTTTTGGGGTGTATAATTTAAAAATTGTAGTAGTCTTTTGGGCATTTAATTTCTTTATTTGTGCATACGCTCCCCCTGATAAGAAGCGGCTCTCAATCTTATTTTTTCACTGCAGTTCTCTCCATTATAGACTTATTTTCTCATTATCACTTGTGTCTTTGTTCTGTCCTGGTTTTTCATTTTGGTGTGTTCTGGTCATGCAAACCGTTGTGTGAAAAAGCACCGAAAAGGCTCGAACACTTCTGAACAATTTGCTTGGTTATTTATAGTGTGCATCTGTCATTCTGTCTTATGGAGGAAGTATTTTAATGGCATTACAACTAAATAATACAGCATTCTTTTCTAGGCAAAAACTATGCTGGATTTAAGGTACTGGCTTTGAACTCCTTATGTAGGACAGGATGCCCTAAGGTTGATCTTTATTACCGATTACTTTAGCACTAGAATTACTCTGAATACTGTGAGAACCAGGACACTAAAGTTTCTCCAGGCTGTGATGTCTTGAACTTTTCCAAACCGTCCAATCCAGCTCCTTTCACAAGTTCAATTCAATACAAGGGGGGTACAATTTGAGGTTGTTACCTTATGTATTAGAGATGTTAGTTCTTAAATATATACTCGATATTACTAGGAGATACTTTCGTGTTAACTGAATTGAGCTGTAGCTGCACAAACTGAAAAAGCTTTCAAAAAGGCTAACGTGAAATTTTTGTGGTAAACTTAACCGGCATATCTTAATGAGTATGCGTCGTCTTGGTGAACAAACACTGTTTAGTCCTGTCTACGTATCCAGGATGTTTAAAGGGTCCTGTCAATTGTTCTTGTGATCACAGTTAATAGTAGTTTGTTCAGATTTGCAATTTAGGGTGCATATTGTGATTACATATTTTCTGTTGGAGTTGTACATTCTTTTTTTTTGGAATTTTCCTTAAGAATGAAATTTTATCTAACAGGGATTCCAGCTAAATAGGTTTAAAGTTGTAGTGTCCAGTGTTTCTCAAGATTGCTTCTATATTATTGCTTAGTTTCAATCGTTTGGGGTTTTTTTTTCAGTTTTTTATATACTATAAATTTTTAATTACTCTCTTTACCAATTATGCAAGTTATGAGTAAAAACATGAAGTCAGATGGGGCTAAGAAACATTATTGTTGTTTTCACAAGACATTGTATCATACAGATTTGCTGGTTTGGAAAACTGTATTGCCTACTGTAACGTTTATTTTTTTTTCCAGAATATATTTACTGTACTGTTGGTGTATAATCATTGTTCATACTTTTTCTTAAATTATTGCATTTTGGTTCTACTTGTTATATTTAAAAATTGAATTGAAATAAAAATCTAATAATTTGAAATTAATGATTGTTGACAAGTTTGCACTGTAAATGGAATTAGTAACTAGCAGCTTAACATACACGTATCCAAGTAGCCACAGTGCAAAACTACAAATTGTTAAGTCTAAGGTGTCATTGTCCTGTTACAATATTAACTATAATCGAATCTGTCTTCTACTACTGCTAACATAAAACAAATAAACCTGGTTATGCTTTTAAAAGGAGACCTCAACATTGGAAAGTAACAAAGCATGAAAGAGTTCAATTTGAATTGTTTGTATCTCCTTTTGAGAATGTCCTAAAGTTTTTATACAGAGATAATCTACAGTGCAGAGATTAATTACTAAAGTGGGAAAAAAGTTTAATAAACCTTACCAAATACTATTCAGTGTTAATTAAATCAAGTCTTTTATAAATTTGTGATTTCTTTTTTTTTGTTTAGAAATAAATTTTTAAAATTTTTGCTTCTCTTTGATTGTTACTGTGTCTTTTTTTTTTCCCCCCCAGATTCTTACCTTATATGATAGTCTCCATGTAGTTGATGTAAATAAAATCATTGAATATATACAGAGTTTGCAGAAAGAAGATGGATCGTTTGCTGGAGACGAATGGGGTAATTTTTAGATCTTTTAAACGTAGTGTCTGGGTTGACTTGTGTAAGTCTGTAAACTTAAGTTTTCTTGGATTTTTTTTTGCATATGTATATTATATGTGAACACTTTTATTTTCTGAGTTGTGAAAAAGAAGGGTTTGTGAAGGACAGAATTATGTTTCTGCCCTTCCATATTCTCAGCTTTAGTTCCATTCTTATATTAAGAATAAAGTGTCCAGTTCTTAAAGAAGAAGACTTCTGGGCATTTTTAACTTCACAGTACTTTGATATACTAGATATGCTGTTTCATAAGGAACGTTTTATACTTGCCATTTGATGGTAGTTAGTAATGATCTATATCCATGACAACCGTGAAAGGATTTTTCACTATGTGGGAGTGAGAAGAACTGGGTTTGTACTCGTGAACTTCTGTTAATACTGATTTTGCTTCTGCATATAAATTCCGTAATATAAGTGTATGTATAATATAATATAATATAATATAATATAATAATTTCATATATACATGTGTATGTATATGTATATAACACGGCATTTTTAAGCTGTGGCATAAATATTTAGTCACTCTAAAAATATTTATCACTGTGGAAGACCCAAATTTTAAGAAAATCTATTGCATATCACTCTTGTTCAGGTAAAGTTCAGCAACTGAGATCTTAGCAGTATATGTATGCTACTGTAAATTGGTTTGTAGTTTGCCACGTCCTTTTTGTTGAAGTATTGTCACAAGTGTACCGATTGCACAATGGATTGATGTTATTTCTGAGAGGTGCAGCTGAAGGAGTGTGATTCCTGATGTGGGACAGAGCAGCAGATGTTTGATTTATGCGTTTCAGCTTGTGAATTTCTTAAGAAGAGAAGTCTTGCAAAAGTTCCACCAAGAAACCAAATGTTTGGTTCAATTTGGTTCAGTTCAATTTTAAATTGACTCCGAGTATTAATTGCCTGGATTGGACTTGACAAGCAGTCATTCTGTTATAGGTGTAGGAACTTTGGTTTTTCTTCCAGGTACAAATATGGAAAAGAAATTTTTAACTTAAATTAGATTTCCCTAAAACGAGAAACGGCTTCTACTTCTGGCTGGATTTAAGGCAAAGCAAGAGTTGTCTGGTTATTTTTGCATTATTTCCATTTTTGTGCAGTTGTCTGTAGAGCACTACAGATAAACTCTAAAATGAAACAGTTGTTTGTAAATTACCACTAGCTGAATTGATTTGGATATATAGCTGTCCAGCTCTAAATGAGTTGTTGGCTTTTATGCATAGTAAAACATACAGATCACTTAAATGGTAACGTATGTTTTCTAAATTACTGGGGAAATAATTGATTAGCTGGAAGATTAAATTTTATGGGGAGACTTTTTTAGCTGATTTTTGTTTTTTGATGCAGAACCTAGGATTTTAGCATTTTGTTTCATATTTTCAGTAGCGATTTAAATGTATGTTTGTTGAAAAAATAATCTTATTTAATTCCTTCTCCCCCACATTATAGGAGAAATAGATACAAGATTCTCTTTCTGTGCTGCAGCAACTCTTGCACTTCTGGTAAGTCCTGAACCATCACTTGCACAAGCAGAGAATTGAATGGTACTGCTCTTTGGTGCTGCTGAAGTTTCTGCAGATGAGCTTGGTAGAATATCAAACGCATTAGTTATTTTCTGACTTGCAGGGAAAGCTGGATGCTATTGATGTGGGAAAAGCAGTAGAATTCGTTTTGTCCTGTATGAACTTTGATGGAGGATTTGGTTGTAGACCAGGTTCCGAATCACATGCAGGACAGGTGAGTTTCTCCTTACGTGGAAATACTTTACACTAGCAAGCGTCACGTACTGCCTATAAATGTTTCTTTACAACGTGTATCAGTGATGACAATCGATGTACCAAATTTGTTCCCCAAATGCCTGATTCTAGTATTTCAGTTAAAATAACCGCACAGATACGTAACCTAATCTGAGAAGACGAGTCGAAACTCGAGAGTTTAGTCTAGGTAGAAAAAAAAGATCATAACGGAACTGTTTTTATGACTGTATTTCAATCTTCCCATAGTGATATTGAAACTGCTAGCATCAGGATTTTTAGAGAATTTGAAAAGGGTATCAGTGGAGATGGTGGACAAGATTTATCACTGTTTCTGACACAGATAGATCATAATGAGATTTAAAGGTCGATTGTATAGTGCATTTGAGATTTATCAGACAGTGAACTCAAATAAAAAATGAGACATGAGTCCTGTCAAGCATTACTTAATTTTTTGAGGAAAGTCCATTTTAAGATGACATACCTAACTTAGTAATGGGAATATTTATCCGCTAGAATCGCTAGTGTTACGCACTGTTATTGGTGACAGTGAATTCTGAAAAAAGCTCAGTAAAATCTACTTGAGAAGAAAATGCAGTAGTATTATTAGAACAAATTAAGGGATCCCCTGAGGAAGACAATCTAAATAACTTCTTTCAACAGGAAATTGACATAATTTAAATTATTTAAAATTTTAATTTACCTTTCCTGTTTATATTTCTTTTCATAGAAGAGTTTAGTGCACTTAACCTGAATGTGTGAAAAAAATAAACTTTTAATGCTGTTGCAGTTACCTGTTTATTTTGCGTAATTGTGGTGAGTGCCATAATGCCATAGCCAGGATTCACCTCATCATGTGAAAATGCTAGAGCCATTTTGTTGACGAGTGTTGGGTTTCCTGCCCCTTCTTTGTTTAAAATCAGGGAAAAAAAGTTAAATCTGTTACGTGCACTTACTTACCGTATAGTTCTATGTACAGTAGCATTACCCATATAGTCTAAATGGCTGGACTGTGCTCTAGTGTTCAAGGAAGTCAGTTCAATAGCTGAACCCACTCTGTTTGCAGGTGGCATTTCCTGTGAGGATTAGATCTGTTGAGCTTATTCACATACTCCTTAAAAAGGTCTCTTTCACCTCCATGGAAGTTCAGTAGTTTTCTGGGAATACTGCCAAACCCTGATCTCCTCTTATGACTGGGTGACCTGCCTAGTGAAAGAGAAAGGGAGTGGATATGTCTACCCAGACTTGAGTAAAGCTTTTGACATACTTTCCCACAGCATTCTCCCAAAGAAACTTCAGCCCACAACTTGGACAGGTGCAGTCTTGGCTGGAAGAAAAATAGGCTGCGTGGCCAGACCAGAGAGTGGTGGGAAATGATGTGAAATCCAGTTGGCGAAGGGTCACAAATGGGATTCTCCAGGGCTCAGTTTTGGGGCTGGTCCTGTTTGATATCTTCAACAGTGGTCTGGATAAAGGAATCAAGTGCATCCTCAGTAAGGTCCCAGGAAGGACCAGCTTGTGTGGAAGTTTTGATTCATGTGAGGGCAGAAAGCTCTGCAAAGGGGTCTGGACAGGCTGGATGCATGGGCCAAGGAAAACTGTGTGATGTCCAGCAAGGCCAGGTGCCTGGTCCTGCACTTGTGTCACAACAACCCCGTGGAGCGCTCCAGGTTTGGGGAAGAGTGGCTGGAAGGCTGCCCAGCAGGAAGGGACTTAGGGGTGCTGGTCAACAGGAGCTGAACATCAGGCCGGGTGTGCACAGGTGGGCAAGAAGGCCATTGGCTGTAGCAGCCACAGTGTGGTCACTTTGGTCACTGAGCTGGTCACTGACCACGGCAGTTGCTGTCCCCTGTGCTGGCACTGCTGGGGCACCTCCAGTCCCAAAGGCAGTTTTGGGCCTGCCACTTTCAAAAGGACATTATGGTGCTGGAGCACATCTAGAGAAGGGTAATGGAGCTGGGGAAGGGACTGGAACATTAGGCCTGTGAGGAGCAGCTGAACTCAGGTACTGAGTGTTTTACTCAGGTGAAAGCAGGTACTGGAGTGTTCAGTCCTGAGATGAGAAGGTTCAGGAGAGACTTTAATGTTCTACAACTACCTGAAAGGAGGTTGTGGCAAGGTGGGGGTCAGCCTCATCTTCCAGTCAGTCAGTAACAGGACAGGGGAAAATGGCCTCAAGTTGCACCGCAGGAGATTCAGGTTGGATATTAGGAAGAATTTCCTCACCAAAGGAGTGATTAATCATTGGAATGGACTCCCTAGGAAAGCGGTGGAGTCTCCATCCCTGGAAGTGTTCAAAGAATGAGTAGATGTGGCACTTTGTGATACGGTTTAGTGTTATTTGGTGGTATTAAGTTAAAGGTTGAACTTGATGATTTTAGAGGTCTTTTCCAACCTAAATGGTTTTACGATTCTTTGCTTTTTGTGCTTCAGTGCTTTCTTAGAGACTGCATGAAATGTGACCAAAGTATGTTGTTGCACCATAAATGTTATGTCCCAGGAAAAGACTATTATTTTTTAAATTAATTATTAAAAGGGAATTAATCAGTGCAGATGTATTACATGGCACACTGAAAGTAAGCGTGACATGACCAAACATAGAGGGAATTACCAAGATAGTTAATGAACCAGGTTAGCCTGGTTCTGCCGGGGATTTCATTCGGTCTTTTGATTACTCTCAGCAAGCGTTAAAAGGTAAAAGGCAGGTACAGGAAGAAACCATAGACTGGATGCAAACTTTCGACAAAGACCATATCCAGCCTGCAGAAGTCAGTTGACTGCTCTGGCTTGAGAGTCTGTGTTTTTAAAATAAAATTACATGGCTCTCTCAGATCTCCTAGGGTCACTTTTCAAACCTTTCATCAGTGTCGTATATTAGTAAAATACTACTGCTGTGTCATTAAATTGTGTTACTGGTACTTTTTTACAAAAGCAACTGTAACAATAACATTCTTTCCTGAAGGAAAAGTCTTTGAAACTAAAAGTTGAAGTATTGTGCATCATTTACATGACTATTGCTGCTTTGAGATCTTCCTGCATTTAGTCTGCTAAACTATATTTAGTTTTTAAATACACAAAAAAATTATGTCTGTAATTTTAGATCTATTGTTGCACAGGATTTCTGGCTATTACAGACCAGTTGCATCAAGTAAACGTTGATTTGCTGGGCTGGTGGCTTTGCGAACGTCAGTTACCTTCTGGAGGTCTCAACGGACGACCAGAGAAGGTATTGTGCGGCTTCTTTTCTTTGTTCAAACCTCAATAGAGATTGTTTTTTCTGAAGCTGAACTTCTGAAAATGTCACAATTTGTACAAAACATTTAGTAAACTTTTCCAAGAAGTCAGGCCTTCATCCTGATTCTTCCTTCTGTTACTAACACCTGTCCTGCACTCCTTAGCTATGCTTTGTTTGAGTCCTCAGTGTAGGAAAGTAGACATACTAAAGGATGTTTTGGTCACCACTTGAACCATTGTTCCGTTAAACTGGGTCTTTGACTTTGGGAATGATCTTTTCCATAGGATTTGTATAAAAATTACTGTTTTACTGGGTGTAAATCCTGAGTGTCATAGTGTTCCACATCACACTAGAAATTTGTGTAACCTAGAAAAATCTCTGGCAAATAGATAATCAGCAGATTCCCCTGCTTCTGCCCTTGTCCCCAAAATACAAGTAGTCGATATGAACTTCTTTGTATTTCCTCTTGAAAAGAGTGCCATGTGCCTTCTCTCACAGAAGGTAAGGTCTTTAAAACTCACATTCCTGTGGTCTTGTTTCTCAGAGAAGGGAAGAAGTTTGAGAAAGATATTTTCCCTTCCTGAAGACAGAAGCCCTCCAAAAAGAGACTCTGTCAAGAAAGTCTTTTACTCCAAAGACACTCTTAAGTGTTTTGTCTCTGCAAGGGGATAGCGCACCTGATAATGTGCAGAATTATCAGTAAAATTTGCAACGTTATGTTTGAAACCAAATCAAATATTAATCTGCTTCTCTGCTTGCCAGTTACCTGATGTATGTTATTCGTGGTGGGTGCTAGCTTCTTTGAAGATGATTGGTAGGATACAGTGGATTGACAGAGAGAAACTGCGTTGCTTTATTTTGGCTTGCCAGGATGAGGAGACTGGAGGATTTGCTGATAGACCGGGAGATATGGTAAGTAATACCTTTTAATTTTTATTTATTTAATTTGGTTTTAATTAAAAGATGCATGAAAATTTCAACTGGAAATTTCAACTTTTGTTTGAGTGTAACTCAGCTCATGGTCCGGGTGAGTCTTGCAGAGGCTGCAATATACTTCAAAGGAAGAATAGAGTAGAATCGCCATTGAAGGCATACTTGGGGAGCACG
Organism: Parus major; assembly: GCF_001522545.3. NCBI lineage: Eukaryota > Metazoa > Chordata > Aves > Passeriformes > Paridae > Parus > Parus major. The sequence continues at coordinate 13,485 of NC_031795.1, read as the reverse complement.
TGCTTTATGATGTGTTTGTATTCCCCAATGAAGTCAGTTGCCATTCCTTACAAAATCTGGTTTGGTTCCCATGACACGTGCAACACAAACCATTTCTCACAAGACCGTTTGGAAGATTTGTCTGAAAACATTGTTTGGTGACAGGTTTTCTGGTGGCTGTGTGGGTTTTTTGGGTTTATTATTTTGTTTCATTAAATGATCTGTAAGCTAAAGTCTGGTGTAGGTTAAGTAGTCTTCAACTCTCTTGGTGGTTTTGTCTGATCTAAATAAATCATGAGCTTTTATAAAAAATCCCTATACACTAACTTTCATTCTTTGCTAGCCCACCTACTTAATAAATCTTGTAGCTGGCATTTGTCTAGTTGAGGGAGGAAGAAGCTTTTTTGATAATACTGTCAAGAGGCTGGTGGTACGTATTCTTTGCTTGTTGAGACAGCAGTTACAATTTAGCCGGTCTGTTCTCTCTGGTTTCAGTTGGAAGTGATTGATACCAGTCCCAGTGAAATGGCAAGTAAAGTTTAAATAAAGTTTAAATAAAGTAAAAAGCAAATAAAGCACTTTGAAGAGTGCTGGACAGATAAAATAAGAATTATTATGAGACTTCATTGCAGCTCCTATCGAACACTTGGCTTATTTGTTAATGGTCTGGAGAGGTATTAGCTGTTTTTATTGCAGACATGACCGGATCTGCCCCCTTCTCCACAAATGCATTAAAAAATAAAGTAACTTTGTTTTTGCAAGCAGGTGCTTTATTCCCAGTCGGGGGAGAAATCTGCTAACTCCAGTCTGTCATTTGGAAAGTGGTTTTGTGTTCTTAAAATAGGCAGAGTTTTGTATTTCTAAGGAGCTTACAGGAAGACCTTTTCTGTTTCCAGAATTCTCCAAGTGAAGCCCAGAACTTGAAGTCTAAATGATTTTCTGGCTTTGAGTACTGAAATATTTGTATCTTCTTGGAAGAGCAGCTCTGCAGAGCCTTTTCTCTAAATCTAAGGAGAGCACCTTTGGGAGAATTTTTCTGTTCTGTTAGGAGTAATTGCATATTATTTTTACCTGTCTTTGATTGCTGATGTGTAGAAATTTCTGCTCCTGTAGAACTGTTGCCAGAAATGTAGCCCAGGTTTTTACTTTGTTCCTGCAGAAACTCATTCCTAATAGACCTTGTATATGGGCTGTTTTTTCATTTGTTTTTCATTTTGTGGGGTGGAGAGGGAGTGGTGATTTTGTTGTTTCGGGAGTAGAGGTTTTGGGGGGGTTTTGTTTTTATTTATGGTTCTGGGAGGTTTTCTAGCAAAATAGGTTGCTACTTTCCTCTGAAGGTTTTGCAGCACAGCTCTGTATTTGGAGACCATTAAAGAGCATTATGATGTTTTTGAAGAACAAGTAGGGAATTTAGGGAAGTGGTATGTGTGGGTGATACAGTTTACTTTTAAAATGCTACTTATCTTTGCTTCTACCACCTTGTGATATTGCATGCTAATAGACAAACGTGAGTGCTTTCCATCTAACTCAGAGTTGAAAATCATCTTAGCAGCATATAACTGACAAGCTATTTCTGACAAGCTTTCCTGAGTAAATCGTGGTATTCTAAATGCCTGCCACAGAAATTGTCTTGCTTGTCAACATATGGTACCACAAATGAAAGTTTATTCAGTTGTATTGTCCTCCCCAGCCACGGAGATTTTCAGTTTCTTGCTGGCAAATAAAAATTTCATTCTATACAAGTGAAAAACCAATTGACTTTTGTAAATGGACACAAGCTTCCTTTTTTTTTCCCAGGTGGACCCATTTCACACCTTATTTGGTATTGCTGGACTATCTTTATTAGGAGAAGAACAAATTAAGGCCGTTAATCCTGTCTTTTGTATGCCAGAAGACGTCCTTCGAAGAATAAATGTGCAGCCTGAGCTTGTAAGCTAAGCCTTGTAGAGACAAAAGGTTTACATGACCAATTGCTTTGTTTTACTTATCTCATCTGTGAAACCGTCAGCATATTCTTTTGGATGTGTTTATGTTCTGGAACTGAAGCAATAGCTTTTCTGTGGACTTTGTCACTTTATAAATTGTATCAGAACAGGCTGGTTCTCATAATCTGAGTGTAACATGTTCTTTGGTTGTATTCTAAGATGTATAGAAACATTTCAATTCTGTATCTAAATGTATGGGCCTTGGCTTTTTTTTTTTTTTAATATAATATTCAAATCAAAGCTTGACTATGTGAATGCTTAGCTTTTCTATCCCTGTAATATCAACCATGCTAGTACTGGTCTTCATACAGGCCTCTTTCCAAGGTGGATTGTGCAAAGCACTTGAAAAAAAGACTCAAACCAAAACAACAACAAACCCAAACAAACAAACAAAAAACACAGTAAGATCCTACCTAAGCCATGCACTTAATACCACACACGTACATATTTAATTTTTCCTGTTCATGTTTGGCATCAGTTTTCTACACTGAGAAACAGCTGCTTCTTCTCACAGTAATTGATACCAGTGAAGCCATGATTATGGTCCTTTTAAATATATATGTCTTCATTTATTGATGAGTCCCTTAGACAAAATTCCACTAATGCTTGAAGTACAGCATACCTTGAGTAAGTACAGTGAATCTTGCTAGCATAAAACATTCTAGAGAAGGTCTCCGTTGCACAGTGACTTGTAATTGAACATAGAGTTGATTCTAAATTTGTTGCTGGGCTGAAATCCTGCTTTTGTAGCTTTCAAGACACTAATTGTCAGTACTTGATTATGATTATGGTGTAATTGAAAATAAAACTAGCTGTGGAAAATGCTTGTTCTCTGAAGGGTGAAATCCTCTTTGTCTTCATAGAAGTGCTAAAATTGCCTCTTTATTCCACACATCTTAGCTGAGACTGAATGGTATTCCACTTGTAATATACAGTAAAAGGTAATTATGAAGGGGAAGAAGTCTTTGATAATCTCTGTACTTACGCTTAAGTAAGGCCTAAAGTTGTTCTACCTGAACTTCACTCAGCAGAGATAGCCAAAGATTTGGCCTGCACAGATGTGTAGTCATTTGACATATAAACCCAAACTCACTGAATAGAAAATACTGGTTTAGGCTACAATATTGGGAATTAAGTTGGTAATAGTAAAGACTGCTCTAGCCACGACTAGCTTTTGCACCAAATTCAGTCACAGTAACAAAGTACCTTTTAGCACTTCAGAAGTAAAGGCTTTCTCTCGAGTACAGCAGAACAGCCTGAGGTTCGGTTTGGCTGGAGAGAGTGCCTTAGTCACGGCAGTCAAGCGAATGGTTGAGCTTTTTCTTCTCTTAAGGGTGTGTTCTGCAGGAAAAGAATGCCTCAAGCTATAAAAGAATCCCAAAGCTATACATTTCCTAACACCTCAAAGGACCAAGAACCAGCCTTAAAATGGTCTATTCCGTCTCCCAAGTTTCATATCCCCCTTCACACCTCCACTACCATCCTGAAAAGCATAGTCTCTTCCTGCTTCTAGCAACTCTGAAATCCTACATCACTGTTGTACCACAACTACAGACCTTGAATCAACTTCCTCCTACCAAAATGTTGACTCTTAAATTATCAGAAGTCTGACAGATCTCGAATCTGACAGGCTACGCTCTGTCCAGCGTAGCCTTGCCAGCATCTCCCAGTTCCAAATTCTAGGTATCAAGGAAAGCACTTTTCATTGTCCCAAGATACGTACCCAAATTCCATTCGCTGCATCTCATGCAGAATTTTCAAAGACAAAAATCAAACCCACAGTATAGCCTGAAACTTTTGAGCAAACCTTCCTTCAGAATAACTAGAGTGATCTGGGTCCCTTGCGGTGGTAACCATTCAGAAATAGCTCAGCATTTGAATTACCCTGATGGAGGTGAGATGAATGGCACGGCAGGCTGTGTGGAGTAGGCAAATGCTTATGGGCGTAGTGGACATCTCGTCTTTTTGGTTTTTTGGGTGCCACAGGAGGTGCTGTGCAACTGGTGAGTGGAGTATCATCCACTGCTGAGTACACTGTTTTTGTGGAAGAAGTCAGGGTTGGCTGGCATGACCTCCAGCCCTGTGTTTTTGCAAATGAAGAGGCATCTATCGGCCAATGGTAGCAGCGTCCCAGTTAAATCAATGTTGACCTTCTTGAGGGTGGATTCTGGTGCACAGCCCTCTGAAAGCAAAGTCAAAGAGCCAGTGGTCTGAGGGGGTAAGGTGGAGAGACTGCAGAGCGGGATGGACGAGGTGCTTAAATCAGTGCAGCAGTGAGGGGGGTTTAGGATCAGTCATGTTTTGGTGCTGAGAGCCGGCGTAGGATTCAGTCCACATGAGGCGAGCATGTGCTGGGCACGGCAGCTCCCGCCTGTGTCCAGCCTTGTCCGGCGGTATCTTTCCCGATCCAGAGTTGTTTTTTCTGCCCATGGTAGTCTCGCATATTACGGTCGTGTCGTGTTACGTGTAGCCTGTGTGTGCTTGGGGTGGAGCTGCACCATGTGAAAACCACCCAGACTCTACCATCACCTAATACCCCAATTACCCCTACACAACCAGCTCCACCACCCATCACAGCACCCCATGCCCAAGCATATCCCCCTCCTCTGCATCCCCATCCCCAAGCACATCCCCCACCTCTGCACCCCAGCCCCAACACGTCCCCCACTTCTGCACCCCAGCCCCAAGCACATCCCCCTCCTCTGCATCCCTCCATCCCCAAGCACTTGCCCCTCCTCTGCACCCCCCAGCCCATGACCACACCCCTCCCCTGAACACAGCGCCCCGTGTCCGCACCCTGCCTCCCATCACTCCACCCTGCCCCCAAGCACCGCCCCCAGCACGACATCACATCACTCTGCCCCCAGCACCACAGCCCACCACAATACCACACTGCTCCACCGCAACATCACCGATGACAGCAACACCACCGCCATGTTCACCAAAATCATATTACCAAAATTTCCAATAAATCACGAATAAAATGAAAAAACCCTTTAAGAACACAAGCATGATACTGCCCACACATCCCCCCGACAGCAACACAACTCAACAAAAACCCCCTCACACAAACACACAATCAATCACAACCACCGGCAATCTGGCAGGCACAGCACCAGCTGGAACCCCTGTCACAGGCACCGTAATAGTGACCAGAAATACTTCTAGCCACGAATAAATGCACGTCACCATATTCAACCCAAAATGCATATGCAGACCACCATATCGAACCAGAAATACAAAACCACCACCATTTAAAGGGTTAGTGTTAGGAATAAGGGCAGGAGGTCAAAGGTCACGGGGTCAAAGGTCAAAGGTCATGGGGTCAAAGGTCATGGGGTCACAAGGGTCATAGGTCAAAAGGACACGAAGATAAAGGTCAAAGGACACAGGGTCATGGGCCAAAAAGATCAAAGGTAACGGGTCAAAAGACACCGGGGCAAAGGTCAGAGGTCAAAGGTCAGAGGTAACAAGATCAAAGGTTAAAGGTCACATGGTCAAAGGTCACGGGGTCAAAGGTCAAAGGTCACAGACCAAAGATTACGGGGTCAAAGGTCATGGGGTCAAAGGTCAAAGATAACGGGGTCAAAAGTCAGAGGGCACAGGGTCAAAGGCCGAAGGTCATGGGGTCACAGGGTCAAAGATCATGGGTCAAAAGGTCACGGGGGTCAAAAGTCGAGAGGTCATGGGTCAAAAGTCAAAGGCCATGGGGTCAAAGTTCATAGGCCAAAGGTGAAAGGTTACGGGGTCAAAGTTCATATGGTAAATGTAAAAGGTGAGGGGTCAAAGGTGAAAGGTCACAGGGTCAAAGGTCATGGGGTAACGGGGTCAAAGATCACTGGGTAAAAGGTCACAGGGTCAAAAGTCAAGGGGTCAAAAGTCAAGGGGTCAAAGGTCAGGAAGTCAAAGGCAACGAGGTCAAAAGGTCAAAGGTCACAGGGTCAAAGTTTTAGTGTTCAGGAACACACAGAATCATGAATGATTATATGAAGATGCTTTATTGAAGAGTTCTGGGTGGCAGGGTACACATACCCAAATCTGACCCAATCTGGTTTTGAGTTGAACATGTTTTAGACTCTATTGTTATACAACCTACATATTAATTATTACACTAAAATTGTTCTATTGTAAGCATTGTTTTTACCCAAGCATGGATTTCTTGTGATCCCCCTAACGTTGTTCCTCATGTTCTTTAAACTATAATTATATCTAATCACATCTAACAATTGTATAATTTATCATATACTGACTACACAGGTGCTTTTTGACCTGATCTTTAGCAAACACAAGGCTTAACATTTCTCAGGGCCTACTTTTCCCAGGGCTTTCCAAACCTAACTTTCTTTTTAAGTCTCCGAATTTTCTAAGATTTTAGAACCTTTTACTATCATTCCCCGCTTTGAAAGCATTTTCACTTCACTATAAGTGCAAATGTTTTCACTTGATACAGTCCTTTCTTTCTGAGTTGATACTTGGTGTTCTTCAAATCCTTGATTGATGTAAATGCCGTCCTGGATGTTGTCACAAACTGGAGAACCAGAGGATGGTGGGTGTGGATCTCGCGCCAGTGCCTTTATTATTTTCTGGTTCCAGGATGTTTTCTTCTGTATTTCTCCTTTCAAGATGCTGTAAACTAACCAAATTGCTAAGAATACAACTAGTAAGATTATCACACTCTCAATGATAAATGTAATCCATGAACTCACATTCCACCCATAGCCTTTGAAGATTTTGCCTAACCAATTTATAGTCAAATCCTTTTGCTCTTCCTGTGCTTTGTGCTCTATTTGTTGCAACTGGTTGATGTCATATTCTACATCTGCAGTTACATTTGGGATGTGGACACAGCAATGATCAATCTATCCCTTAAAAAAACCACACACTCCATGTTCTTTCAGGAGTAATAAAATTGTAATTGTACATTTAGTTCTTTAAATCTTTCCTGGGTGACTCTTGCTAATTTATCTTCCTGACCTGTAAGTTTGTACAACATTTCTTTATTCTGATAGTTTGCTATAGGACCCAGCAAAGACTCCAGGGCCCACCCAGATTTCACTCTACTAAAAGGTTCTTGCCAAGTGTTATCTTGATGCTATTCCTATCTTAATCCTTCCTAGCTGTGCCTGTGTCTAGCCACTGAGTTGATTTTGCCATTGTTAGCATCTGTACGGAGATTAATTTTTGCTTTAGCAATTTTACCAATGCCTCTGCACCCCAATGACATTTGTTCTGTTTAATTTGTAGAACTTCTCTCATTATCAAGGGGGTTAACACTATTTGTCTTTGTGCAGTTACATACCACGATTCTGAATTCTTTTGTGCATTTAGCAAATGTCCCAATTTCTCATCTTCTACTGAATATTTCAGTTTTGGAGGCAGATTAAATTGAGATACATTAGTCTTTAAAGGTATCAATGCCATTGTTGTTTGCACTTCTCGAGCAATCTGTCGGGCTGTCCAGTCTGCTTTTCGATTTCCCTTTACTTAATTCTAGTGTTCTGCTTAAGGCAACCAGTTCTGCCCTCTGGGCAGATGGATTTGCTGATAATGCTTTTGCCTCCACTATTGTACTGACTGTTGTTACCACACATCCAGCGTATCTGGTCCCGTTCTCCACGAAGCTGCTTCCATCTGTAAATAGCTCTCGCTCTGGGTGCTCCAGTGGGATGTCTTTCAGGTCTTCTCTTGCCGAAAAGGTGTCCTCTATTACTTCTACACAGTCATGCTCTAATGGGCCTTCCTCAGTTGTGGTACCTAGGAACAAAGCTGGATTCAAGAGGTTAGTTGTCTTTAGTGTGACATCATCCTGCCCAGTCAGGATTATCTGGAATTTTATCATCTTGCTTGGAGATAGCCAATGGCCCCCCTTTTGTTCTAAAACAGTGATTACCATATGTGGCATGTAGACATTTATGTGACTACTCATCAAGAGTTTTCTAGTTTCTTGTATCAGCATCACGGTGGCTGATCAACTGCCCACAGGCATGAAGGCCTTCTGGCACTCATGTTGTCAAGCTGTTTGGAAAAGCAGCCTACCGGCCTTTTCCAGCTTCCCAAACATTGGGTCAGCACTCCCAGTGCTAGACGTAGTCTTTCATGCATAAACAGGTGAAAATCCTTGGATGAATCAGGCAGTCTTAACACCGGAGCAGTTGCCAATGCCTCCTTTAGTTTGACAAAGGCCTCCTTCTGTGGTCTGCCCCAGGGAAATGGCTGCGTCTTCTGGGCTTCATGCAGGGGCTTTGCAATTAGTCCATAGTCCATGATCCATGGCACCACTCTGTCATCTCAAGGAAAACTTGTAGCTCATGTAGGTTCTGGAGTTCTGGAATGGCGCAAATAGCTTGAATACAGTTAGTACCCAGCTTACATTGCCCTTGTGAGATTTCACATCCCAGGTAAATCACAGTTTGTCGGGTAATTTGTGCCTTTTCTTTAGACTCCTTATATCCTCCCATTCCCAGCTGATTTAAAATTTCAATTGTTACCTTTATGCAGGTTGTTTTCTCTTCTGTAGCTGTCAGTATATCATCAACATACTGTAACAGCAGGTATTGTTCTCTTGGTACTTGCCCATTCTTGGTCAAAATCTCTAGCTCCTTCACCTGCTGACTTTCAAATAGTGTTGGACTGTTCTTGTATCTTTGTGGGAGTCGTGTTCAGGTGAGCTGAGTTGTCCTTCCATTTTCTGGACTTTCCCATTCAAAGGCAAACAGTTTCCTACTTTCTTTGTCAAGGGGTATGAAGAAAAAGACATCTTTTAAATCAGTTACCTTAAGCCATTTGTATTTCTCTTTTACGGATGTTAACAGTGTGCAAGGATTAGCTACCACTGGGTAAATATCTTTAGTTATTCTGTTATTGCTCTCAAATCCTGTACTAGTCTGTATTGGTCAACAGAAATTTGGGCTCAAGTGTTAACTACAGAAGTAATAGGTGCACGTTTAGGACCCACCATTGCTAAAATCAGTATGTCTCCAGTTTTCTTATTTCTAGTGAGCATTTTAAATACAACCAACCTCTGCCTCTCTGCTCACCCATGAGAGGCAGAGTTCCCAGTTTCCCTGATTCTGAGGCTGTTTGGGCTCCACTCCCAGAAGCTGAGAAGGAGACTGCCTTAGCTCACATCCCAGAGCCTGTGGAGGTGTGCTGGGTTATACAATGGGGTATTCAATACAATGAACTTGGGACTGTCAGGAAAATTAATCCACAAACACTAGGGGTTTATGTCCAAAAAGGAGACAGAGGAGTCCTTTTTCTTTATTCGAATAAAGGGAGAGGCCATGGGGCATTCCCCTGGGGTCTCTCAAATTTTTGGAGGGCACAGCCTCCTTTTTATCCTAATTCCCGGCCGCTTGTCCCTTCTCTCTTTCCCCATAGGCTGAGGTACTTGAGAGGTACAGGCTTCCCGGAACGCCTGATACCAGCAGAGATACCTTCCCCCCCCCACAATGCATAATCCCTTCTTAACTTTTATGGAATTCATAGTGTACTTTTAGTGCTCTTTTGATCTTCTACTGGAATCCATCCCATTGTTTCTGTCGTCTCTCACTGATAGCTACATCTTATCAACTGACTCACAGCTTGTTTGTAAAGACAAACCCATCATTCCTCTCAGTGCCAATTAGAAACTACTTTAAAGTGATAAGCCACCCATTATCTTTTTGGAGACCCCTTTCTTTAGCTCTAGTGACCACTAATACTGGCGATTAGAGATTTGTTTTCTCTTTTTTTTGGGCTTTCATTATGAGAACCAATGTATCTAACACCCTTTGCTTTCTCTGATTTTTTTTTCCTTCTGGGACTTTTACAGGTCCATAATTGCTACTGTAGATAATTAGCTCTTTTGTAACTTTGCTCCATGTCCAAATTTTATGGTTTCTAGCAGGAGAATGCAGTTGTGAACCTGTCGGCTGACAGGGGGTGGTGAAGGGAGTGAACCCAGGATCAGTGGAACCCGGTGGATTAGTCGGGCTCCCAAGAAATCTATTTAGTGTATCCACAGGGGTTAGTTATAGTTGCTGTGTTTTTGGAGGAAATCGCTGTAGGTTTAAGTGATTTTGGAAGGCCTCGAATTAAAGGGGTCATAATTTCAGTTTTCACAGGTAACAACATTGGTGATTCATAACCAGCAATTAATTTTCTTGTGTATCATTTCTAAGCAGGCAGCTTTCTAAATATTTTTCAGTAGTTGGTTGGGGGTACAAACTATAGCAATAAAGTCCCCCCTTTCCAAGGGGTTAAGCCCCTCTGCCCAGTAAGCTGCCTGCTGAGTTAGGGACCATGGGTTATGTCTGTCTCCTGTTGTTTTGAAGACTCCATATCCCCAGTACCCACTGGATTCCCGTTCTCTCAATCGAATTTGATCACCTCCAGTGAGACACTCGGAATACATATTCTATCTCTGACTCGTGAGGGAGACGCTCGTACTCTCTTTTTTCTTTTCTCTTTGTTTTACCCCCCTATTTTTTATTTTTAGTGGTTATGTGTGCATCAAGATCCTTATCATTGAAATAATTATATTTTGTTTTAATTAGAGGACAATTTAATTAGGACAGCAGTGTTCTCCACAATTTTATCCAAGTTAGCTCTTTTTGAGGGTAAATTTGATTAATGAGACGGGATTCCCTCTCTTGTTTCTTTTAGCAAGTTAGCATTTTTGAATTTTATTATGGAGGGCTGCTTGCAACAGATTGATGTTACTCCTTTCCTCATCCAATTGTTTTTGCAAAATTTTAACTAGGTTTTAGAGGGAGTCTATTATAGTTCTTTCCTCACTTCTTCACTTAAAGTGAGTTTCTATAGCTGCTGCAAGACAAGCTCCCAAAACTGAGCAGAGTATAGTTTTATTTTTGCCCAGTTTAAATTTTGTTTCATGTTGTTGTCATGGGGTGGCTTTACCTTTAAGGGGGTTTTGGGAGCTAAGGAAGTTGAAACTGCTGGTGACTGATGGGAGTCTTTTCTCCTGACCAATTATCAGTCATTTCTAAGAATTGACAGCAGTTTTGACCATTAAAAAGTTAAGTCAACCTGTGAACACCTCCTTAAGATGTAAAGTCAGAGCACTCTTATTCTTTTTGTTTCCTGGCTGTGAAAGGTAACAGAGCTCCGGCTGGCCTCCCGTTCCCTGCCCAGCCCATGCGGCCCGGGCAGAGGCTGGGCTGGGCCCAGCGGCTCCCGGCCAGGAGATGGGGCCTGCAGGGCTTGCCCCAGGCTCTGGCCGGGCCAGGCCGGTCTCTGGCTCGGCTGTAGTTTTTTTTTGCCGTGACAGAATTTACCAGAGACTTGCGAGTAAAGAAAGGAAAAAAAGCTCTTGACCTGCTGCAGGCTGAGACAGGCTGAGACAGGCTGAGAACACACTCTCCAGAGCAGCCATGAAGAATCTTCCATCACAGACAACTCCAGCTGCTGCTCCAGCAGAGGTCACAGAACCATCTACAAAACCTGGGCAAGATTTTAACCTTTTCATTACCTAGATGAGACTTGCAGATTAATCTTTTTATCCAGAAAGAAAAAAGGAGAGTAATCAACATGTAAAGAGACTTCATAAACTATCAGAGACAGTAAAGAAACTTCAGAAAAGGTAGAGAATAAGGAGATGCTTTATAAGCTGAAATATTTTTCTGTTAAAGCTATGGAGATGGACAATAGTGTTCTGAAAAAA
>NC_031795.1:0-1642 GCF_001522545.3 Parus major | reverse complement strand
TGAAGCGAAGATTTGAAGCCTTGGGGGACAATGAGAAAACTGTTTTCCAGCAAAGCTCACGGAGACAGATGAAGAGGACTTTTGCCTTTGAATAACTCATCCTTAAAATGCCATCCCTAGACTCATGACCAATACACACCTCAGAGTGATGTGAAATGGGAGGAGTGAATTCTGATAGCCGGATTTCCAGGCAACTGGCATCAGAAAAATAGAAAGCTATAATATAAATATTTTTCTTGTGAGAAACTCCTTAGATTAGCAGAAAGAGACTTCTGTTTCTCTACAAAGGCTGATGAAAAGACTCTAGCAGGAATTGGGACTGTTTTAAACACCAAAGTTCCAAAGTTTTTGTCTCTATGTAGTCACGTGTACAAGAGAGTGGTTAAGTAGTAGAGATAAAAGGGTTTTCTGAAAGTTTATTCTGGTGGTTTTTTGTTCTCGTAGTCTTGTTAATAAACTTTCTTTATTCCTTTTAAGCTTTAAGCCTGTTTTGCTCTTGTTCTAGTCCATATCTCATAGCAAGAAATAAGTAAATTTTTAGTTAATACTTTAAAACCACGACATTGATAAAGAACATACTCTGTCAATCACAATTTCCAAATTTAACCAATTATTAAGCACCAACTTTTCCCTCCTGGAGAAGGTCTGGCATTATGATTTGCTTGAGACGAGTAAAAGCGCCTTCCAGAAGGTGCTGTATCCGTCCCGAGGGTGCCGAGCGTGTTCCAGAAGGTGCTGAGCGCCTTCTAGATGGTGCTGGATGCGTCTTGAGGATGCTGGGTGCCTTCCAAAGGGTGCAGGGTGTATCCCCAGGGTGCTGAGGGTCTTCCAGAAGGTGCTGAGCGCCTTCCAGAAGGTCCCGAGGGTGCTGAGAACCTTCCAGAAGGCACTGGATGCGTCCCGAGGGTGCTGAGTGCCTTCCAGAGGGTGCTGAGCGCCTTCTAGATGGTGCAGGATGCATCTTAAGAGTGCTGAGTGCCTTCCAAAGGGTGCAGGATGCGTCCCGAGGGTGCTGAGCGCCTTCCAGAAGGTGCTGAGCGCCTTCCAGATCATGCTGGATGCGTCCCGAGGATGCTGAGCGCCTTCCAGAATGTCTGGAGTGTGCTGAGTGCCTTCCAGAAGGTGTTGGATGGGTCCCACGGGTTTCTAGACTACCCTGACTGGTGCTGAGTGGTACTGAGGTTCTAGATCTCCCTGTGGGTCCTGAGCACCTGACAGAGGGTGCAGGATGCGTCCCGAGGGTCCTGAGCCCCTTCCAGATGGTTCTGAGCGCCTGAGAGAGGGTCCTTGATCTGTTGCAAGGGTGCTGTGCGCCTTCCAGAAGGTGCTGGATCTGTCCGGAGGGTCCTGAGGCTGTTCAAGAAGGTGCTGGATCCATCCTGAGGGTGCTGAGCGCCTTCCAGAGCATGCAGGATGCGTTCTGAGGGTGCTGTGCGCCTTCCGGAAGGTGCTGAGCGCCTTACAGAAGGTGCTGGATGCATCCCGAGGGTGCTGTGCGCCTTCCACAAGGTGCTGAGCACCATCCCGAGGGTGCAGGATGAGTCCCGAGGGTGCTGAGCACCTTCCAGAAGGTGCTGGATCTGTCCCGCGGGTTTCCAGACTATCCTGCAGGGTGCTGAGCAGTGCTGAGGTTCTAGATCTC
>NC_031794.1:808491-809223 GCF_001522545.3 Parus major | reverse complement strand
TGGATCCCACGGGATCTGTCCCCAGGAGCCCGTCCAGGCAGGGAATCTCTCCGGGAGGATCCTCCCGAGGCGCCGCGGTTCCCGTTGCTCCCGGGGCCGGGGCTCCCACACCCAGCAGATCCCCCGGGATCCCGCGGCTGGATCCCAGATCCCGCTGCTTTTCCAGGTGGGGACGTGACTGCCAAGAACATCTGGCTGGCAGAGAACGTTCTGGAGATCCTGACGGAGCAGAGGTACGGCCGGGAGAGGGGGGAGCCTTCCCAAACCCGCAATTCCCAGATCCCCCCCAGATCCCCCCAGATCCCCCCAGGGCTGAGGAGCTGGCCTGGCTCGGGCCCAGCATCCCGGGAACGTTTCCTTCCCGAGCCGTGGGGGAGGTTTTTCCTCTGGGAGCGTCGATTGCCCGAGAGGTTTCCGGTGTTTGGGCGGCTCCTGCTCCGTCTGGGAATCTCATCCCGAGCCTGTGGGATCCACAGGATTCCCAAGCGCAGGATTCCCTCCCTGGGGCTCTGCCCTGCGGGGGGCTGCGAGGGTTTGGGGTGGATTTGGGATTGTCAGGGAGGGTTTGGGGTTGCAGGGAGTGGATTTGGGGTTGTAGGGAGTGGATTTGGGGTTCCCAGGATGGATTTAGGGATCCCAGGATGGATTTGGGGTTTCCCAGATCAGATTTGGGGTTCCCAGATCAGATTTGGGGTTGCAGGGAGTGGATTTGGGGGTTCCCAGGATGGATTT
>NC_031794.1:804254-805794 GCF_001522545.3 Parus major | reverse complement strand
TCCATAAAAATCAGGAATTCCAGGAGCTGCAGGAATGGCACCTCCGTGGGGTTTAATTCCTGCTGGTTTTCCCGTTCCGTGGGAAGAGCTGTGGATTTTATTTGGGGTTTTTTTCTTTTAATTTATTTCCATCAATGACATTCCCATAAATTGTTCCCTTCCCTGGATGCAGCAATTCCAGGGAAATGGGGCTTTGGAGTGTTCCCACCCCTCAGATCCCCCTCAAACCCCTCCTCAGTGATCCCTAAAAAACTTTCTCTGGGCGCCTTTTCCGACCCAATTCCGGTTCCGTGTCGCTGCCCAGGGGTCCTGCAGCTCCTGCAGTCCAGGACCTCCCGCAAATTCCTGGCGTGCCGCCTCACCCCCGACATGGAGACCAAGCTGCTCTTCATGACCTCGCGGGTAATTCCCCCTGATTCCCTCCCAAATCCCCCTGATTCCCTCCCAAATCCCTCTGGATTCCCTCCCAAATCCTCCTGGATTCCCTCCCAAATCCTGCTGGATTCCTCCCAAAATCCCCCCTGGATCCCTTCCCAAATCCCCCTGATTCCCTCCCAAATCCTCCTGGATTCCTCCCAATTCCCCCTGATTCCCTCCCAAATCCCCCTGATTCCCTCCCAAATCCCCCTGATTCCCTCCCAATTCCCCCTGAATTCCCTCCCAAATCCCTTTGGATCCCCTCCCAAATCCCCCTGGATCCCCTCCCAATTCCCCCTGGATTCCCCCCCAAATCCCCATGGATTCCCCCCCAAATCCCCCTGGATTCCCTCCCAAAATCCCTCTGGATTCCTCCCAAATCCTCCTGGATTCCTCCCAAATCCCCCTGGATTCCTCTCAAATTTCTTCCCGAATCCCCTCCCAGGTTTCCCCTGGCTCAGGGTTCTGTGCTGCTTGTTCCCAGCCCTTCCTGCAGAATTCCCTCCCGGATTTCTCCCGGGTTTCTCCCTGAATCCCTCCCAGGTTTTCTCCTGGATTTCTCCCGGATTTCTCCCTGAATCCCTTCCGGATTTCTCCGGGATTTTTCCCCGAATCCCCCCCTGAATCCCTCCTGGATTTCTCCGGAATCCCTCCCTGATTTCTCCCGGGTTTCTCCCGGATTTTTCCGGAATCCCTTCTGGATTTCTCCCTGATTTCTCCTGGATTTCTCCTGGATTTCTCCTGAATCCCTCCCGGATTTCTCCCTGATTTCTCCTGGATTTCTCCCTGAATCCCTCCCTGATTTCTCCCGGGTTTCTCCCGGATTTTTCCGGAATCCCTCCCTGATTTTTCCGGAATCCCTCCTGGATTTCTCCCTGATTTCTCCCGGATTTTTCCGGAATCCCTCCCGCCCTCCGTGTGCGCAGGTGCGCTTTGGGCAGCAGAAGCGCTACCAGGACTGGTTCCAGCGGCAGTACCTGTCGACGGCCGACAGCCAGTCCCTGCGCTGCGACCTGATCCGCTACATCTGCGGCGTGGTGCACCCCAGCAACGAGGTGCTGAGCTCCGACATCCTGCCCCGCTGGGCCATCATCGGCTGGCTGCTCACCACCTGCACGGTCGG
>NC_031794.1:800402-803162 GCF_001522545.3 Parus major | reverse complement strand
GGGGATCTGCACTGGGATCTGGGGGATCTGCACTGGGATCCGGGGGATCTGCACTGGGATCTGGGGGATCTGCACTGGGATCTGGGGGATCTGCACTGGGATCCGGGGGGATCTGCCTGGGATCCAGTGGGATCTGCACTGGGATCCAGGGGGATCTACACTGGGATCTGTACTGGGATCCGGGGGGGGTCTACACTGGGATCTGTACTGGGATCCGGCGGGATCTACACTGGGATCCGGTGGGATCTGCCTGGGATCTGGGGGGATTGGCACTGGGATCCGGGGGGATCTGAACTGGGATCTGGGGGATCTTTCTGGGATCCAGGGGGATCTGCACTGGGATCTGGGGGGGATCAGCACTGGGATCCATGGGCTGTTCCCAGGGATGGGATCCAGGGGATCGCTGTGACCCACGGGCAGCACTGGACCCGGCCGCCCCTCATCCCCTGGATCCCAGCGCAGGGATCCCGTGGATCCCGTGGATCCAGCGGGGATCTGGGGGGTCTCACGCCGTTCCCTCCCCCAGAGCCCGCCATCCTGGTCATGCACCACTCCATGAAGCCGCACCCGGCCATCACGGCCACGCTGCTGGATTTCATGTGCCGGGTGAGCGCCCCTCCTTCCCTCCTTCCTTCTGCAGGGAATTCCTGCCCTTCCCTCCTTCCTTCCTTCCTTCTGCAGGGAATTCCTGCCCCTCTTTCCTTCTCCAGGGAATTCCTGCCCCTCTTTCCTTCTCCAGGGAATTCCTGCCCTTCCTTCCTTCCTTCTGCAGGGAATTCCTGCCCTTCCCTCCTTCTCCAGGGAATTCCTGCCCTTCCCTCCTTCCTTCTGCAGGGAATTCCTGCCCTTCCCTCCTTCCTTCTCCAGGGAATTCCTGCCCCTCTTTCCTTCTGCAGGGAATTCCTGCCCCTCTTTCCTTCTGCAGGGAATTCCTGCCCCTCTTTCCTTCCTTCTCCAGGGAATTCCTGCCCTTCCCTCCTTCTCCAGGGAATTCCTGCCCTGGCAGGGATATTTTCTCCCCCTTCCCAACCCCTGACCTTGCTCTCCCTCCCTCGTCTCTTCCAGATCATTCCCAATTTTTACCCCCCTCTGGAAGCGCACGTCCGGCAGGGCGTGTTCAACTCCCTCACCCACATCGTGGAGAAGCGAGTCCTGGCGTAAGAGCCCCGGCTTTTCCCGGCTTTTCCCGGCTCTTCCCCCGTTCCCAGCACGGACACGGCCGCTCCCGGCGCCGCGGGAGCTCCGTGGAAAACCCTGGGGTTGTGTCCCGTGGAGCCGCTCCCCCAGGGAAAGGGGATGTGGGGTCAGGGAACCGGGATTGCCCCGGGATGCTCCAGGGGATCCCATTCCAGCAATCCCAGCCCCTGCTGCCATTCCCGGGCTGTGCAGGGGATCCCGAGGGAGCTGCGGGTGACGATCCCGGGCACCGGGAGGAGCCCCCGGCGTTCCCGTGGGAACGGGGCTGATCCCGATCCCGATCCCGATCCTGATCCCAATCTCGATCCCCATCCCCATCCCTGTCCCTGTCCCTCACAGGCACCTGGCCCCGCTCTTCGACAACCCCAAGCTGGACAAGGAGCTCCGGGCCATGCTCAGGGAGAAATTCCCGGAATTCTGCAGCTCTCCCTCGCCCCCCATGGAAGGTGGGGAAGGTGGGGGGCTCCTGGCAGATCGGCCGAGGGAGTTTCTCCCTGGAATTCCGGCTGGGCCGGGCCGGGCGTGCTGGGATTTGGGGAATTGCGGGATCCCATCCTCACCTGGCTCCCTGCTCCCAGTGAAAATCGAGGAGCCGGTTCCCATGGAGATGGAGAATCACCTGGAGAAGGATGACGGTTGCTATGACAACGCCGAGGCCGCCTTCAGCGATGATGAGGAGGAGCTGAACAGCAAAGGTGAGGGAGCTCTGGAATTCCCACGGACACAGAGAATTCCCAGCTCCCAGGGTGTGATTCCCTCCTTGGCCGGGAGCCGATCCCGGTGGGAATCCCGGCTTTCCTCCTGCAGGAGCCGATTCCCAAATCCAGCGGGTCTGGATCTGTGCCCCCAGGGTTGGTTCCCTTTCCTGGCCGTTCCCAGGAGCTCTGAGTGCTTTTCCAGCCTCAGATCCCAGCTCAGATCCCCTCTGGGGCCATTCCCGGCCTCGCTGCTCAGATCCCTGTGGGATTCCCGCAGTTCCAGGGGGTTTTCCCGGCACTGGGAAGTGGCCACGGGCCCGGGATGGGGCGGGGGATGTCACCTGGGAGCCCCAGGATCCCAAATTGTGGAGATGGCCGAGGATGGGGTTTGGGAACGGGGCAGGGATCACAATCCCGGACATCCCCAGTGCCTGGGGCAATTCCCACCTTCATCCCAGAGCCCGGCTCCGGGGGAGGAGGAGGAGGAGGAGGGAAATCCCTCATCCCGTGGGGAATTCCCTGTTCCCAGGGAAGAAGAGGGAGTTCAGGTTCCACCCGATCAAGGAATCCATCGTGGAGGAGCCGGTGGACATCACCCCGTTCCTGGAGCAGCTGGACGAGTCCCTGAAGGACAAAGTGCTGCAGCTGCAGAAGGGCAGGTGGGGCCCTTCCCGTCCCCACGGATCTCCCAGAGCTGCTGGAGAGGGAATTCCCGCAGGAAAAGGGCTTGGGAAGGAGCTCCCAGCTCCTGCCCCGCAGACCTTGGCTCAGCCCGGAGATTCCGTGCAATTCCTGGCTTCGAGCGCCTGCTTTTCCCGGTGCAATTCATCCCAGTCCGGAATCCGTGCGGATTCTGGGCTGGGCC
>NC_031794.1:795625-797526 GCF_001522545.3 Parus major | reverse complement strand
CAGGATGGGGCTGTACGAGTCGTTCGCTCAGGCCACGCAGCTGGGGGAGCTGCACACGTGTCTGATGATGGACATGAAGGCGTGCCAGGAGGACGACGTGCGGCTGCTCTGCTTCCTCACGCCCTCCATCTACACCGAGGTCAGCCCGGGGGTCCTCATCCCATCCCATCCCATCCCATCCCGGGGGATCCCATCCCATCCCATCCCATCCCGGGGGTCCCCACCCCATCCCATCCCAGCTCAGGGGGTCCCCATCCCATTCCATCCCAGCCCGGGGGGTCCCCACCTCATCCCATCCATCCCATCCCACAGTGACCCCAAATCCCAGGATCCATCCCAGGGTGGGTTAGGCTGTTCCCAGGGTGACCCCAAATCCCAGGATCCATCCCCGGGTGACCCCAAATCCCGGGATCCATCCCAGAGTGACCCCAAATCCTGGGATCCATCCCAGGGTGACCCCAAATCCCGGGATCCATCCCTTGGCCCATCCCGCTCCCTCGCAGCCGCCGTTCCCGGCCCTCGGCTCCCGCCGTGGTTGGTTTTGTGTTCCCGTGCGGGGCCCTGGAGCCGGGAGCAGAGGGAAAACGGGGAATTCCAGGGATCTGGGCGGGCTGGCCCCGCTGCCGGAGCCTTTCCCTGGGGGGTTTTGGGAAGCCTCTCCCTGAAGCCGCCGGGCTTTGTGCGTTCCCAGTTCCCGGACGAGACCCTGCGGAGCGGGGAGCTGCTGAACATGATCGTGGCCGTCATCGACTCCTTCCAGGTGCGAGAAATTCCGGCTGGGAAAGGGATCCACCCTGGGATCCACCCTGGATCCACCCTGGATCCACCCTGGGATCCACCCTGGATCCTCCCTGGATCCTCCCCGGATCCTCCCTGGGATCCTCTCTGGATCCTCCCCGGATCCTCCCCGGATCCACCCTGGGATCCACCCTGGGATCCACCCTGGATCCTCCCTGGATCCTCCCTGGATCCACCCTGGGATCCTCTCTGGATCCTCCCCGGATCCACCCTGGGATCCACCCTGGATCCACCCTGGGATCCACCCTGGATCCTCCCTGGATCCACCCTGGATCCTTTCTGGATCCTCCCTGGATCCTCCCCGGATCCTCCCTGGGATCCTCCAGGATCCTCTCCGGATCCTCCCTGGATCCTCCCTGGATCCTCCCTGGATCCTTTCTGGATCCTCCCTGGATCCACCCTGGATCCTCCCTGGTCTTCTCCAGGTGTTTCCCTGCAGAGCTCCACAGATCCAGGGGATTTGGGGGATCTGGGAGATCCAGGGGATGAGGAGCAGGGATCCAGTGGATCCAGCGGATGATGAGCAGGGATCCAGCAGATCCAGTGGATCCAGCGGATGAGGAGCAGGGATCCAGCGGATCCAGGGGATCCAGGGGATGAGGAGCAGGGATCCAGCGGATCCAGAGGAGCAGGGAGAGGAGGGAGGATGAGAGCCTGAGTGGGCTCTGTGTGTGTGTGAAGCCCCCCCGGCTCCCATCCCATCCCAGGGATGCTCCTGGGAGCTTTTCCAGCCGGATCCCGCCTGGAAAAGGGTCCCCCCCGGATCCCCCCGAGCCTGTCCCTGTCCCCACAGCTGCAGGAGCTTGTGTGCCACGTGATGATGGGAAACCTGGTCATGTTCCGCAAGGATTCCGTGCTCAACATCCTCAGTGAGTGCCGGGACCGGGACCGGTCCAGCCCTGTCCAGAGGGGATCCCTGGAGCTGCCCCAGGTGTCCCCAGGTGTCCCCAGGTGTCCCCAGGTGTCCCCAGGTGTCCCCAGGTGTCCCCAGGGCCGGGTTTCCCGCTGGCATTAAAGGATCACTGTGGGATTTATCCCAGGGCTGCAGCGGGCGGTGCCAGGCAGGGAATGAGCCGGGCAAGGGGAAAATCCCCAAATCTGCC
>NC_031794.1:792461-793480 GCF_001522545.3 Parus major | reverse complement strand
CCCGCCGTGGCCAGGCCCAGCGAGGAGATGGTGAAGATGGTGCTGAGCCGGCCGTGTCACCCCGAGGACCAGTTCACCACCAGCATCCTGCGGCACTGGGGGCTGCGGCACGACGACCTCCTGGGCGAGCACATCAAGGCCCTGCTGATCAAGAACAACTCCCTGCCCCGCAAGCGCCAGAGGTCGGGAACGCCGACACCCATCCTGGGAATTCCCAGTCAGCTGGGACTGCTGACACTGATCCTGGGAACGCTGACACCCATCCTGGGAATTCCCAGTCACAGGGGGCTGGGAATGCCAACACCGTTCATTCCTGGGAATTCACTCCCAAAGGGGGCTGGGAACACTGACACCATTCATTCCTGGGAATTCCCAGTCACAGGGGGCTGGGAATGCCAACACCGTTCATTCCTGGGAATTCACTCCCAAAGGGGGCTGGGACTGCTGACACTGATCCTGGGAACGCTGACACCCATCCTGGGAATGCTGACACACAGCGGGCTGGGAACGCTGACACCGATCATTCCTGGGGATTCACTCCCAAATGGGGCTGGGAACACTGACACCATTCATTCCTGGGAATTCCCAGTCACAGGGGCTGGGAATGCTGCCCTGATTCCTGGGAATGCCGACACACAGGGGGCTGGGAATGCTGACACTGTTCATTCCTGGGAATTCCCTCCCAAATGGGGCTCAGAATCCTGCCCTGATTCCTGGGAATTCACTCCCAAAGGGGGCTGGGAATGCCAACACCGTTCATTCCTGGGAATTCCCACTCACAGGGGGCTGGGAATGCTGACGCCGATCCTGGGAATGCCAACACACAGGGGGCTGGGAATGCCCAAACTGTTCATTCCTGGGAATTCCCTCCCAAATGGGGCTGGGAATGCCAGCACTGTTCATTCCTGGGAATTCCCACACAAATGGGGCTGGGAATGCCAGCACTGTTCATTCCTGGGAATTCCCACTCACAGCAGGCTGGGAATGCCAACACCAATCCCGTGAATGCCCACAAATGG
>NC_031794.1:790236-791184 GCF_001522545.3 Parus major | reverse complement strand
CCTGCAGGCGCTGCAGCACGTCCAGGCCAGCTGTGACGAGGCTCACAAGATGAAGTGAGTCCTTCCCTCCCCTCTGGGGACCCCAAAACCCCCTGACCCCCTCCTGGGAACCCAAAACCCCCCTCTGGGGACCCCAAAACCCCCTCTGCTCCCGTCCTGGGGACCCCAAACCCCCCTGTGCTCCCTCCCAGGTTCTCGGACCTGTTCTCCCTGGCCGAGGAATACGAGGATTCCTCCAGCAAACCCCCCAAGAGCCGGCGGAAAGCCACGGCTCTCGCCAGCCCCCGCAGCCGCAAGAGCGCCGCGCAGCCCCCCAACAACGAGGAGGAGTCGGCGTCCAGCAGCGCCTCGGTGAGAGCCCCCCCGGACCCCCAGAGCCCCCCCAGAGCCCCCCCAGAGCCCCCCGGAGCCCCGGGGTGGCCCTGGTGACCCCGTCCCTGTCCCTGTCCCCGCAGGAGGAAGAGGACACCAAACCCAAACCGGCCAAGAGGAAAAGGAAAGGCTCCTCGGCCGTGGGCTCGGACAGTGACTGAGGGCTGGGACCCCCCCGAGCCCCCCCCGAGCAAATCCCGGGGGTCAGGGATCACCCCCCCTTTTCACCAGCGCGGGGAGGGGTCGCGGTGTCCCCCCCCAGGACCCCCCCCGTGGGAAGGGGGGACCCCCAGCCCCATTTTCCCACAGAAATGTAAATAAAGGGTGGAACTGAGTCGCTGCTCCAGGATGATTTGGGGAGGGGGAAAGAGCCCCCGCCCCCCCCCGCAGCCCCCCGGGGGTCCTGGGGGGGGTCAGCACCCGAGGCCGGCGGGATCTGGGGGGTCCCTCAGCGTTTCTCAGCGTTTTTAAGGAAAGCAGCAATAAAAACCTTCCTGTTTTTGTAGCGAGCGGCCCCGGTTTGTGTCCCCGTGTCCCCCCCGGTGCGGCCCCGCCGGGACACGCGGCTCCCCCGGG
>NC_031794.1:787123-789430 GCF_001522545.3 Parus major | reverse complement strand
TGGCCAGGGTGGCGAACGCGCTGCGGGCGCTGCGGGCCCCGCCGAGGCCCGGGGACACCGTGGGGCTCCTGGTGGGGAACGAGCCCCGCTTCGTGTGGGGCTGGTTCGGGCTGGCGGCGCTCGGGGCCCGCCCGGCCTTCCTGGGCACGGCGCTGCGTCCCGCGGGGCTCCGGCACTGCCTGCGCTGCTGCGGGGCGCGGGCGCTGCTGGTGGCGGACGGTGAGAGCGGGGGGACACCGGGGCGACACCGCGGGGACACCGGGGGGACACCGGGAGGGGAGCGGGGAACGCGGGGGAGAAGGGCCGAGAGGGACCGGGGAGCTTTCGGGGCCCGGGGGACACCGGGGGGACCGAGGAATGCAGCGGGAAAGGCACGGGGGGAACCGGGGGATAATGGGGACCGCGGAGTGGGGAGATCCCGAGCTGGGACCGGGGGATACCGGGCCGGGGCGTGAGAGGACCGGGAGCCGGAGCGGGAATAGGGGAATAGTGGTGACACCGGGACTGGGATGGTGGTACCGGGGCCGGGATGGTGGTACCGGGGCCGGGATGGTGGTACCGGGGCTGGGATGGTGGTACCGGGGCCGGGATGGTGGTACCGGGGCTGGGATGGTGACACCGGGGCCGGGATGGTGACACCGGGGCCAGCAGGGTGGTCCCCACACGGTGCCGTCCCCCCAGAGCTGTTCGCGTCGGTGGAGCCGCTCCTGCCCAGCCTGCGGGAGGACGGGGTGGCCGTGTGGGTGCTGGGAGCGGGGCCGTACCCGGCCGGGGTCGTGGCGCTGCAGGAGCTGCTGGACGCGGCCTCCGAGGAGCTGGAGCCCGAGGACGTGTGGGAGCCCGAGGACATGAACGACACCTGCCTCTACATCTTCACCTCGGGCACCACCGGTGGGGCCGGGCCCGGGGCCCGGGGGGGCTCTGGGTGTGCGGGAGAGACGCTCAGCTCTGTTCTCCCCTTCCAGGCCTCCCCAAAGCCGCCCGGGTGTCCCACCTCAAGTCCATCATGTGCCTGAGCTTCTACGAGCTGGTGGGAGGCTCCAGCCGGGACGTTGTGTACCTGGCGCTGCCCCTCTACCACATGGCCGGCTCCCTCCTGGGCGTCGTCGGCTGCCTCGGCATCGGTGAGCGGGGACGGGGCCCCGCGGGGATCCCGGGGATGTTTCGGGGCTGAGCCCCCCACCCCTCTCCATCCCGCAGGGGCCACGTGTGTGCTGAAGGAGAAGTTCTCGGCCAGCCAGTTCTGGGACGATTGCCGCGCCGAGGGCGTCACGGTGTTCCAGTACATCGGGGAGCTGTGCCGGTACCTGGTGAACCAGCCCCAGGTCAGGGCGGGGGGCCGGGCAAGGCCGGGGGGGGGTCCCGGGGGGCACCCCCGGAGCTGACGGTGGCCCCGCAGCGCCCCGGGGAGCGGCAGCACGGGCTGAGGCTGGCGGTGGGCAGCGGCCTCCGGCCCGACGTGTGGAGGAGCTTCCAGCAGCGCTTCGGGCCCGTGCGCATCGTGGAGACTTACGGGATGAGCGAGGGGAACGTCACCCTCTTCAACTACACCGGGACCCCGGGGGCCGTGGGGCGCTGCAGCTTCATCTACAAGGTTCGGGGGGTCGGCATGGGGGTCCCAAACACCCCCCAAACTCCCCAGGCCGGGCGCTGACCCCCCCGGCCCCTCTCCCCAGCTCATCTCGCCCTTTGAGGTCGTTCGCTACGATGTCGCTGCCGGAGCCCCGGAACGGGACAAGGCCGGACGCTGCATCCGTGCCCGGACGGGTGAGGAGCGGGCCCGGGGCGGGCCCGGGGCGGGCTCGGGGCGGCCCCGTCACCGCTCCCGTCCCCGCAGGTGAGACGGGGCTGCTGATCGCCCCGGTGACCCCCCGGACCCCGTTCCTGGGCTACGCCGGCAGCCGGGAGCTCTCGGAGCTGAAGCTGCTCCGCGGGGTCTTCGCCGAGGGGGACGAGTTCTTCAACACCGGGGACCTGGTGGAGCAGGACGAGGAACAATTCGTGCGGTTCCGGGACCGCATCGGGGACACCTTCAGGTACCGGAGCCCAGCCCCAAACCCCCCGAGCCCCCTCCCTGCCCGGCCAGGGGGGCTCAGCCCCATTCAGTGTTCTGGGGTCGTCTCAGCCCCACTGAATATCGGGGGGGGGTCTCATCCCCGTCCCGCTGCTCCCCGTCCCCTCCAGGTGGAAGGGCGAGAACGTGGCCACCACGGAAGTGGCCGAGGCGCTGCTGGCCCACGAGTCCCTGCAGGAAGCCACCGTTTACGGCGTCACCGTCCCAGGTACCGCCGGCCCCGGAGCCGCCCC
>NC_031794.1:784489-786063 GCF_001522545.3 Parus major | reverse complement strand
CTCCCCCCCGCCTCGGGGGCTCTTTGTACACAAAAAATCCCCATTTTGGGGTCTTTTTTTTGGCAAATAAAACACTTTTTGTAGCAAATCTGGTCCCTGTCACCCCCCAGTCGGGGACGAGGGCAGCGAAGCCGCTGTCCCCCCGTCCTGGAGGATTTTGGGGGGGAATTGGAGGGGAAAAAGGGGGGGACACCTGGATTTGAGGTTCCCTCCCCCCCCGATTTTCCACCCCAGGAGAAAATTCCTCTCAAATAATTATTACAAAAAGGGCCGAAGTTTTAATTCATTTTATTTTTAAGCCTTTCTCCAAAAAATGGGGGATCCTCACCCCCCTCCCCCAACTTTGCCATCGGCCCCGAGCTCAAACCCGATGGGAAAGAGGGGAAAAAATGGGGAAAACCCCTTAAATTTGTGCAAAAAGCCCCATTTCCACCCGCCCCCACCCCAAGCCAGAAACTGGGCCTAAAATCCTGCAAATTTGGGCTGAAAACGTCCAAATTTGGACCAAACCCCACAGATCGGGGGCCAAAATCCCCGAAATTTGGCCTGAAAAGAGAGAAAAGGGAATTGAAATCCTGCAGAAACCCTGGAAATGGGGATTAAATTCACTGATTTGGGGCTGAATCCAGAAACTGGGGGTAAAGTCCTGCAAGCTGGGGCTGAAATCCCACAAATTGGTACCGAAATCCTCCAAGCCTGGCCTGAATCCAGAACCCGGGGACCGAAATCCTGCGGATTTGGGATCAAAACACGGAAACTGAGCCTAAAACCTCGTGAACCGGGACCAAAATCTCACCCTTTTGGCCTGAAATTTGGGCTAAAATATTGAATTTCTTTCTCTGAAAGCCAAGCTGGGCTGAACCCCTGGAAATTTCCCCCAAATCCCCGAATTTGGCCGGGAAATAATAATAAAAAAACCCCAAGCCTGGGTGTAAAATCCCGAAAAGCGCGAGCGGAACCCAAGGGTTGGGCGGGGCTGAAGTGCCGGGGTTTGGGGCAGAACCCCCCCAGTTGTTCCCAGTTCCCAGTTCCCAGTTCCCAGTTGGCAGCCCCGGGGTCGGGGCAGAGGAAGAGGCGCAGCCGGGGTTGTTGGAGCCGTGTATTGTCGGGAAGCCAATCCAGAATAAAAACAGTGCAAATACAGGATCAGGGATCTCGGCCCCCGCGGGGGTCCCGGTGCCGCCCCGGCTGAAAGGCACAGAATTTCGGGAGTGGGGCCGGGGGTCCTGAGCCCGGAGCCCCCCCGGCCCCCCCTCCTTGCACGGTTCATGTCACACACACCGGGGCACACGACACGGACGTGACACTTCCACAACACCCAGGCGGGTCCTTCCCGGCGCCTTCCCGGGAAATCTTTGCCGTTTTTTCCATTATTTTTGTTTAGTTTTTTTTTTTTTTGTTATTTTTTTCTTTTTTATTTCATTTTTTTTTTCCTTTTTTTAGGTTTTTTTTCCTTTTTTTTCTTTTTTTTTTATTATTTTCCTTTTTTTTTATTATCTCCTTTTTTTTTAATTTTCCTTTTTTTTTCTCCTTTTTTCTTTTTCCTTTTTTCTTTTTCCTCCTTTTTCTTTTCC
>NC_031794.1:780130-781227 GCF_001522545.3 Parus major | reverse complement strand
CTGGGGTCAGATCTGAAGGGGATTTGTCCCCCCGGGACCGGAGCCCTCCTCCCCGCAGGCGCCCCCGGTTCCCCCCGCCATCAGCACCGGCTGCCCCCCAAATCCCCCCCGGGGAACTGGGGAAGGTGGCCTTGCCAAAGTCTCTGGAAAAGGGAGAAAAAAGCTTTAACCATCCATGGAGCGAAGGGAGGCGGGAAAAAGAAGGAGAAAAGGGGCAAAAAACAACCCACGAGACAAAGGAGAAAGCGGCGGTTACAAAACGAGCGGCGGGGCCGGGGCTGCGGCTCCGGGCCCGGGGAACCGGAGGGCTCCGGGCTGGGAACGGGCCGGGTCGCCGTTTGAAATGTTTGTTTTGTCTGTTGTGGTTTCCCCGGGCCCGGCGGGAGGCAGCCGGGGCTATTTCTGTCCGCTGATGGACTGGGATATGGAGCGGGGCGGGATCATATCCAGCAGGTATTCCCGCTGCCGGTCCGCCAGGCTCGACGCTTTGTGGCCCCCGATGCCGGCGTTCAGGTACGCGATGTTCACTCCTGGGGGACGGCACGGGTCCTCCGGTACCGCCCCACGGCTCTGACCCACGGCTCTGACCCACAGCTCTGACCCACAGCTCTGACCCACGGCACCACCCCACATCCCTGACCCACAGCCCTGACCCACAGCCCTGACCCACAGCCCTGACCCACGGCTCTGACCCACAGCTCTGACCCACTGCACCACCCCACAGCCCTGATCCACATCCCTGCCCCACGGCACCGCCCCACGGCTCTGACCCACAGCCCTGCCCCACGGCACCACCCCACAGCCCTGATCCACAGCTCTGACCCACAGCCCTGACCTACAGCTCTGACCCACTGCACCGCCCCACGGCTCTGACCCACAGTCCTGCCCCACATCCCTGCCCCACGGCTCTGCCCCAC
The DNA here is from genome assembly GCF_001522545.3 of Parus major. Lineage (NCBI taxonomy): Eukaryota > Metazoa > Chordata > Aves > Passeriformes > Paridae > Parus > Parus major. The sequence continues at coordinate 780,310 of NC_031794.1, read as the reverse complement.
GGCTCTGCCCCACGGCTCTAACCCACAGCCCTGCCCCGGGACACCTCAGGACCCCCTTGGAGCAGGAAGGGCCAGAATTCCCAAATTCCACCCCAAAGTCCCATGGCTGTGGCCTGAGCTGTCTCCCACTGCCCATCCCATCCCATCCCATGGATCCCATCAATCCCATCCCATCCCATC
>NC_031794.1:776585-778087 GCF_001522545.3 Parus major | reverse complement strand
TCCCCGGGAATGTCCCCGGAGTGTCCCCGGGAATGTCCCCCCACTCAAATCCCCGGGAATGTCACCCCAGCAAGGATGGGATCAATGGGATCAATGGGATCAGTGGGACGGGATCAGTGGGATAAATAGGATGGGATCAATGGGATGGGATCAAGGGATGGGATCAATGGATGGGATGAAGGGATGGGATCGATGGGATGAGATCAATGGGATCAGTGGGATCAGTGGGATCAGTAGGATGGGATCACTGGGATGGGATCGATGGGATCAGTGGGATCAGTGGGATCACTGGGATGGGGACAATGGGATGGGATCGCTGGGATGGGATCAGTAGGATGGGATCAATGGGATCAGTAGGATGGGATCAGTGGGATGGGGACAATGGGGTGGGATCAGTAGGATGGGATCAATGGGATCACTGGGATGGGATCAATGGGATAATGGGATGGGATCACTGGGATCACTGGGATGGGGACAATGGGATGGGATCGCTGGGATGGGATCAATGGGATCAGTAGGATGGGATCAGCGGGATCAGTGGGATCAGTGGGATGGGGACAATGGGNTTGGGACGCTCTGGGGTGGGAGGAGCCCCGGCCGTGTGGGATTCCCGGGAATGCCGACCTGCTCCTGCTGCAGGGCCTTGACGAAGGCGTTCTTGAGGCGATTCGTGTGCTCGGCCTTGAGCGCCTTCTTCTGGTTGGAGGTCTGGCACTGCTCGCACAGGATCCGCCCGCCCTTCTCCTGCTTCCAGTGCGGCGTGAAATCCGTGCGGCACTGCGCGCACACAAACGGCTCCACGCGCGGCACCGCCGGCGCGCTCTTCCCTGGAAAACACAGCGGGACACCCACGTCCACATCTGGGACACGGCTGGACACGGCTGGGACACGGCTGGACACGGCTGGACACGGCTGGGACACGTCTGGGACACGGCTGGGACATATCCACATCTGGGATACGTCTGGACACGGCTGGGACACGGCTGGGACACGGCTGGACACGTCTGGGACATGTCTGGGACATGTCTGGGACATATCCACATCTGGGACACGTCTGGACACGGCTGGGACACATCTGGGACACGTCTGGGACACGGCTGGACACGGCTGGGACACGTCTGGGACACGTCTGGGACACGTCTGGGACACGTCTGGGACACGTCTGGGACACGTCTGGGACACGGCTGGACACGGCTGGGACACGTCTGGACATGTCTGGACACGTCTGGGACACGTCTGGGACACGTCTGGGACATATCCACATCTGGGACACGTCTGGGACATGTCTGGACACATCTGGACACGTCTGGGACACGTCTGGACATGTCTGGACACGTCTGGGACACGTCTGGGACACGTCTGGACACATCTGGACATATCTGGACACATCTGGGACACGTCTGGGACATGTCTGGACACGTCTGGACACGTCTGGGACACGTCTGGACATGTCTGGACACGTCTGGGACACGTCTGGGACACGTCTGGACACGTCTGGGACA